>NW_027118796.1:7500-42500 GCF_036417845.1 Apteryx mantelli | reverse complement strand
CTGGGATCGGGTCAGGGATCTAGTCAGGGATCGGGTGAGGGGATCGAGTCTGGGATCGAGTCGGGGATCTAGTCGGGGATCGGGTCGGGATCGGGTCAGGGATCGAGTCGGGGATCTGTTCTGGGATCGGGTCAGGGATCGAGTCGGCGATCCAGTCAGGGATCGGGTGAGGGGATCGAGTCGGGGATCGGGTCAGGGATCTAGTCAGGGATCGGGTCGGGATCGGGCCGGGGATCGGGCCAGGGATCGGGATAGGGATCGGGTTATGGTTATGGTTAGGGTTAGGGTTAGGGTTAGGGTTATGGTTAGGGTTAGGGTTATGGTTAGGGTTAGGGTTAGGGTTAGGGTTAGGGTTAGCTTTAGAACCATTTAGGGTCAGGGTTAGGGTTAGGGTTAGGGTTAGGGTTAGGGTTAGGGTTAGGGTTATGGTTAGGGTTAGGGTTAGGGTTAGGGTTAGGGTTAGGGTTAGGGTTAGGGTTAGGGTTAGCTTTAGAACCATTTAGGGTCAGGGATCGGGTCGGGATCGAGTCTGGGATCGAGTCTGGGATCGGGTCAGGGATCTAGTCAGGGATCGGGTGAGGGGATCGAGTCGGGGATCGGGTCAGGGATCTAGTCAGGGATCGGGTCGGGATCGGGCCGGGGATCGGGCCAGGGATCGGGATAGGGATCGGGTTATGGTTATGGTTAGGGTTAGGGTTAGGGTTAGGGTTAGGGTTATGGTTAGGGTTAGGGTTATGGTTAGGGTTAGGGTTAGGGTTAGGGTTAGGGTTAGCTTTAGAACCATTTAGGGTCAGGGATCGGGTCGGGATCGAGTCTGGGATCGGGTCTGGGATCTAGTCAGGGATCGGGTCGGGATCGGGTCAGGGATCGAGTCGGGGATCTGTTCTGGGATCGGGTCAGGGATCGAGTCGGCGATCCAGTCAGGGATCGGGTGAGGGGATCGAGTCGGGGATCGGGTCAGGGATCTAGTCAGGGATCGGGTCGGGATCGGGCCGGGGATCGGGCCAGGGATCGGGATAGGGATCGGGTTATGGTTATGGTTAGGGTTAGGGTTAGGGTTAGGGTTAGGGTTAGGGTTAGGGTTAGGGTTATGGTTAGGGTTAGGGTTATGGTTAGGGTTAGGGTTAGGGTTAGGGTTAGGGTTAGCTTTAGAACCATTTAGGGTCAGGGTTAGGGTCGGGATCGAGTCTGGGATCGGGTCTGGGATCGGGTCAGGGATCTAGTCAGGGATCGGGTGAGGGGATCGAGTCTGGGATCGAGTCGGGGATCTAGTCGGGGATCGGGTCGGGATCGGGTCAGGGATCGAGTCGGGGATCTGTTCTGGGATCGGGTCAGGGATCGAGTCGGCGATCCAGTCAGGGATCGGGTGAGGGGATCGAGTCGGGGATCGGGTCAGGGATCTAGTCAGGGATCGGGTCGGGATCGGGCCGGGGATCGGGCCAGGGATCGGGATAGGGATCGGGTTATGGTTATGGTTAGGGTTAGGGTTAGGGTTAGGGTTATGGTTAGGGTTAGGGTTATGGTTAGGGTTAGGGTTAGGGTTAGGGTTAGCTTTAGAACCATTTAGGGTCAGGGATCGGGTCGGGATCGAGTCTGGGATCGGGTCTGGGATCGGGCCAGGGATCTAGTCAGGGATCGGGTGAGGGGATCGAGTCGGGGATCGAGTCGGGGATCTAGTCAGGGATCGGGTCGGGATCGGGTCAGGGATCGAGTCGGGGATCTGTTCTGGGATCGGGTCAGGGATCGAGTCGGCGATCCAGTCAGGGATCGGGTGAGGGGATCGAGTCGGGGATCTTGTCAGGGATCTAGTCAGGGATCGGGTCGGGATCGGGCCGGGGATCGGGCCAGGGATCGGGATAGGGATCGGGTTATGGTTATGGTTAGGGTTAGGGTTAGGGTTAGGGTTATGGTTAGGGTTAGGGTTATGGTTATGGTTAGGGTTAGGGTTAGGGTTAGGGTTAGGGTTAGGGTTAGGGTTAGGGTTAGGGTTAGGGTTAGGGTTAGGGTTTAGGGTTAGGGTTAGGGTTAGGGTTAGGGTTAGGGTTAGGGTTAGGGTTAGGGTTAGGGTTAGGGTTAGGGTTAGGGTTAGGTTAGGGTTAGGGTTAGGGTTAGGGTTAGGGTTAGGGTTAGGGTTAGGGTTAGGGTTAGGGTTAGGGTTAGGGTTAGGGTTAGGGTTTAGGGTTAGGGTTAGGGTTAGGGTTAGGGTTAGGGTTAGGGTTAGGGTTAGGGTTTAGGGTTAGGGTTAGGGTTAGGGTTAGGGTTAGGGTTAGGGTTAGGGTTAGGGTTAGGGTTAGGGTTAGGGTTAGGGTTAGGGTTAGGGTTAGGGTTAGGGTTAGGGTTTAGGGTTAGGGTTAGGGTTAGGGTTAGGGTTAGGGTTAGGTTAGGGTTAGGGTTAGGGTTAGGGTTAGGGTTAGGGTTAGGGTTAGGGTTAGGGTTAGGGTTAGGGTTAGGGTTAGGGTTATGGTTAGGGTTAGGGTTAGGGTTAGGGTTAGCTTTAGAACCATTTAGGGTCAGGGATCGGGTCGGGATCGAGTCTGGGATCGGGTCTGGGATCGGGTCAGGGATCTAGTCAGGGATCGGGTGAGGGTATCGAGTCTGGGATCGAGTCGGGGATCTAGTCAGGGATCGGGTCGGGATCGGGTCAGGGATCGAGTCGGGGATCTGTTCTGGGATCTGGTCAGGGATCGAGTCGGCGATCCAGTCAGGGATCGGGTGAGGGGATCGAGTCGGGGATCGGGTCAGGGATCTAGTCAGGGATCGGGTCGGGATCGGGCCGGGGATCGGGCCAGGGATCGGGATAGGGATCGGGTTATGGTTATGGTTAGGGTTAGGGTTAGGGTTAGGGTTATGGTTAGGGTTAGGGTTAGGGTTATGGTTAGGGTTAGGGTTAGGGTTAGGGTTAGCTTTAGAACCATTTAGGGTCAGGGTTAGGGTCGGGATCGAGTCTGGGATCGGGTCTGGGATCGGGTCAGGGATCTAGTCAGGGATCGGGTGAGGGGATCGAGTCTGGGATCGAGTCGGGGATCTAGTCAGGGATCGGGTCGGGATCGGGTCAGGGATCGAGTCGGGGATCTGTTCTGGGATCGGGTCAGGGATCGAGTCGGCGATCCAGTCAGGGATCGGGTGAGGGGATCGAGTCGGGGATCGGGTCAGGGATCTAGTCAGGGATCGGGTCGGGATCGGGCCGGGGATCGGGCCAGGGATCGGGATAGGGATCGGGTTATGGTTATGGTTAGGGTTAGGGTTAGGGTTAGGGTTATGGTTAGGGTTAGGGTTATGGTTAGGGTTAGGGTTAGGGTTAGGGTTAGGGTTAGCTTTAGAACCATTTAGGGTCAGGGATCGGGTCGGGATCGAGTCTGGGATCGGGTCTGGGATCGGGTCAGGGATCTAGTCAGGGATCGGGTGAGGGTATCGAGTCGGGGATCGAGTCGGGGATCTAGTCAGGGATCGGGTCGGGATCGGGTCAGGGATCGAGTCGGGGATCTGTTCTGGGATCGGGTCAGGGATCGAGTCGGCGATCCAGTCAGGGATCGGGTGAGGGGATCGAGTCGGGGATCGGGTCAGGGATCTAGTCAGGGATCGGGTCGGGATCGGGCCGGGGATCGGGCCAGGGATCGGGATAGGGATCGGGTTATGGTTATGGTTAGGGTTAGGGTTAGGGTTAGGGTTATGGTTAGGGTTAGGGTTAGGGTTATGGTTAGGGTTAGGGTTAGGGTTAGGGTTAGGGTTAGCTTTAGAACCATTTAGGGTCAGGGTTAGGGTCGGGATCGAGTCTGGGATCGGGTCTGGGATCGGGTCAGGGATCTAGTCAGGGATCGGGTGAGGGGATCGAGTCTGGGATCGAGTCGGGGATCTAGTCAGGGATCGGGTCGGGATCGGGTCAGGGATCGAGTCGGGGATCTGTTCTGGGATCGGGTCAGGGATCGAGTCGGCGATCCAGTCAGGGATCGGGTGAGGGGATCGAGTCGGGGATCGGGTCAGGGATCTAGTCAGGGATCGGGTCGGGATCGGGCCGGGGATCGGGCCAGGGATCGGGATAGGGATCGGGTTATGGTTATGGTTAGGGTTAGGGTTAGGGTTAGGGTTATGGTTAGGGTTAGGGTTATGGTTAGGGTTAGGGTTAGGGTTAGGGTTAGGGTTAGCTTTAGAACCATTTAGGGTCAGGGTTAGGGTTAGGGTTAGGGTTAGGGTTAGGGTTAGGGTTAGGGTTAGGGTTAGGGTTATGGTTAGGGTTAGGGTTAGGGTTAGGGTTAGGGTTAGGGTTAGGGTTAGGGTTAGGGTTAGCTTTAGAACCATTTAGGGTCAGGGATCGGGTCGGGATCGAGTCTGGGATCGGGTCTGGGATCGGGTCAGGGATCTAGTCAGGGATCGGGTGAGGGGATCGAGTCGGGGATCGGGTCAGGGATCTAGTCAGGGATCGGGTCGGGATCGGGCCGGGGATCGGGCCAGGGATCGGGATAGGGATCGGGTTATGGTTATGGTTAGGGTTAGGGTTAGGGTTAGGGTTAGGGTTATGGTTAGGGTTAGGGTTATGGTTAGGGTTAGGGTTAGGGTTAGGGTTAGGGTTAGCTTTAGAACCATTTAGGGTCAGGGATCGGGTCGGGATCGAGTCTGGGATCGGGTCTGGGATCTAGTCAGGGATCGGGTCGGGATCGGGTCAGGGATCGAGTCGGGGATCTGTTCTGGGATCGGGTCAGGGATCGAGTCGGCGATCCAGTCAGGGATCGGGTGAGGGGATCGAGTCGGGGATCGGGTCAGGGATCTAGTCAGGGATCGGGTCGGGATCGGGCCGGGGATCGGGCCAGGGATCGGGATAGGGATCGGGTTATGGTTATGGTTAGGGTTAGGGTTAGGGTTAGGGTTAGGGTTAGGGTTAGGGTTAGGGTTATGGTTAGGGTTAGGGTTATGGTTAGGGTTAGGGTTAGGGTTAGGGTTAGGGTTAGCTTTAGAACCATTTAGGGTCAGGGTTAGGGTCGGGATCGAGTCTGGGATCGGGTCTGGGATCGGGTCAGGGATCTAGTCAGGGATCGGGTGAGGGGATCGAGTCTGGGATCGAGTCGGGGATCTAGTCGGGGATCGGGTCGGGATCGGGTCAGGGATCGAGTCGGGGATCTGTTCTGGGATCGGGTCAGGGATCGAGTCGGCGATCCAGTCAGGGATCGGGTGAGGGGATCGAGTCGGGGATCGGGTCAGGGATCTAGTCAGGGATCGGGTCGGGATCGGGCCGGGGATCGGGCCAGGGATCGGGATAGGGATCGGGTTATGGTTATGGTTAGGGTTAGGGTTAGGGTTAGGGTTATGGTTAGGGTTAGGGTTATGGTTAGGGTTAGGGTTCGGGTTAGGGTTAGGGTTAGGGTTAGGGTTAGGGTTAGCTTTAGAACCATTTAGGGTCAGGGATCGGGTCGGGATCGAGTCTGGGATCGGGTCTGGGATCTAGTCAGGGATCGGGTCGGGATCGGGTCAGGGATCGAGTCGGGGATCTGTTCTGGGATCGGGTCAGGGATCGAGTCGGCGATCCAGTCAGGGATCGGGTGAGGGGATCGAGTCGGGGATCGGGTCAGGGATCTAGTCAGGGATCGGGTCGGGATCGGGCCGGGGATCGGGCCAGGGATCGGGATAGGGATCGGGTTATGGTTATGGTTAGGGTTAGGGTTAGGGTTAGGGTTATGGTTAGGGTTAGGGTTATGGTTAGGGTTAGGGTTAGGGTTAGGGTTAGGGTTAGCTTTAGAACCATTTAGGGTCAGGGATCGGGTCGGGATCGAGTCTGGGATCGGGTCTGGGATCGGGTCAGGGATCTAGTCAGGGATCGGGTGAGGGTATCGAGTCTGGGATCGAGTCGGGGATCTAGTCAGGGATCGGGTCGGGATCGGGTCAGGGATCGAGTCGGGGATCTGTTCTGGGATCGGGTCAGGGATCGAGTCGGCGATCCAGTCAGGGATCGGGTGAGGGGATCGAGTCGGGGATCGGGTCAGGGATCTAGTCAGGGATCGGGTCGGGATCGGGCCGGGGATCGGGCCAGGGATCGGGATAGGGATCGGGTTATGGTTATGGTTAGGGTTAGGGTTAGGGTTAGGGTTATGGTTAGGGTTAGGGTTAGGGTTATGGTTAGGGTTAGGGTTAGGGTTAGGGTTAGGGTTAGCTTTAGAACCATTTAGGGTCAGGGTTAGGGTCGGGATCGAGTCTGGGATCGGGTCTGGGATCGGGTCAGGGATCTAGTCAGGGATCGGGTGAGGGGATCGAGTCTGGGATCGAGTCGGGGATCTAGTCGGGGATCGGGTCGGGATCGGGTCAGGGATCGAGTCGGGGATCTGTTCTGGGATCGGGTCAGGGATCGAGTCGGCGATCCAGTCAGGGATCGGGTGAGGGGATCGAGTCGGGGATCGGGTCAGGGATCTAGTCAGGGATCGGGTCGGGATCGGGCCGGGGATCGGGCCAGGGATCGGGATAGGGATCGGGTTATGGTTATGGTTAGGGTTAGGGTTAGGGTTAGGGTTATGGTTAGGGTTAGGGTTATGGTTAGGGTTAGGGTTAGGGTTAGGGTTAGGGTTAGCTTTAGAACCATTTAGGGTCAGGGTTAGGGTTAGGGTTAGGGTTAGGGTTAGGGTTAGGGTTAGGGTTATGGTTAGGGTTAGGGTTAGGGTTAGGGTTAGGGTTAGGGTTAGGGTTAGGGTTAGGGTTAGCTTTAGAACCATTTAGGGTCAGGGATCGGGTCGGGATCGAGTCTGGGATCGAGTCTGGGATCGGGTCAGGGATCTAGTCAGGGATCGGGTGAGGGGATCGAGTCGGGGATCGGGTCAGGGATCTAGTCAGGGATCGGGTCGGGATCGGGCCGGGGATCGGGCCAGGGATCGGGATAGGGATCGGGTTATGGTTATGGTTAGGGTTAGGGTTAGGGTTAGGGTTAGGGTTATGGTTAGGGTTAGGGTTATGGTTAGGGTTAGGGTTAGGGTTAGGGTTAGGGTTAGCTTTAGAACCATTTAGGGTCAGGGATCGGGTCGGGATCGAGTCTGGGATCGGGTCTGGGATCTAGTCAGGGATCGGGTCGGGATCGGGTCAGGGATCGAGTCGGGGATCTGTTCTGGGATCGGGTCAGGGATCGAGTCGGCGATCCAGTCAGGGATCGGGTGAGGGGATCGAGTCGGGGATCGGGTCAGGGATCTAGTCAGGGATCGGGTCGGGATCGGGCCGGGGATCGGGCCAGGGATCGGGATAGGGATCGGGTTATGGTTATGGTTAGGGTTAGGGTTAGGGTTAGGGTTAGGGTTAGGGTTAGGGTTAGGGTTATGGTTAGGGTTAGGGTTATGGTTAGGGTTAGGGTTAGGGTTAGGGTTAGGGTTAGCTTTAGAACCATTTAGGGTCAGGGTTAGGGTCGGGATCGAGTCTGGGATCGGGTCTGGGATCGGGTCAGGGATCTAGTCAGGGATCGGGTGAGGGGATCGAGTCTGGGATCGAGTCGGGGATCTAGTCGGGGATCGGGTCGGGATCGGGTCAGGGATCGAGTCGGGGATCTGTTCTGGGATCGGGTCAGGGATCGAGTCGGCGATCCAGTCAGGGATCGGGTGAGGGGATCGAGTCGGGGATCGGGTCAGGGATCTAGTCAGGGATCGGGTCGGGATCGGGCCGGGGATCGGGCCAGGGATCGGGATAGGGATCGGGTTATGGTTATGGTTAGGGTTAGGGTTAGGGTTAGGGTTATGGTTAGGGTTAGGGTTATGGTTAGGGTTAGGGTTAGGGTTAGGGTTAGCTTTAGAACCATTTAGGGTCAGGGATCGGGTCGGGATCGAGTCTGGGATCGGGTCTGGGATCGGGTCAGGGATCTAGTCAGGGATCGGGTGAGGGGATCGAGTCGGGGATCGAGTCGGGGATCTAGTCAGGGATCGGGTCGGGATCGGGTCAGGGATCGAGTCGGGGATCTGTTCTGGGATCGGGTCAGGGATCGAGTCGGCGATCCAGTCAGGGATCGGGTGAGGGGATCGAGTCGGGGATCTTGTCAGGGATCTAGTCAGGGATCGGGTCGGGATCGGGCCGGGGATCGGGCCAGGGATCGGGATAGGGATCGGGTTATGGTTATGGTTAGGGTTAGGGTTAGGGTTAGGGTTATGGTTAGGGTTAGGGTTATGGTTATGGTTAGGGTTAGGGTTAGGGTTAGGGTTAGGGTTAGGGTTAGGGTTAGGGTTAGGGTTAGGGTTAGGGTTAGGGTTTAGGGTTAGGGTTAGGGTTAGGGTTAGGGTTAGGGTTAGGGTTAGGGTTAGGGTTAGGGTTAGGGTTAGGGTTAGGGTTAGGTTAGGGTTAGGGTTAGGGTTAGGGTTAGGGTTAGGGTTAGGGTTAGGGTTAGGGTTAGGGTTAGGGTTAGGGTTAGGGTTAGGGTTTAGGGTTAGGGTTAGGGTTAGGGTTAGGGTTAGGGTTAGGGTTAGGGTTAGGGTTTAGGGTTAGGGTTAGGGTTAGGGTTAGGGTTAGGGTTAGGGTTAGGGTTAGGGTTAGGGTTAGGGTTAGGGTTAGGGTTAGGGTTAGGGTTAGGGTTAGGGTTAGGGTTTAGGGTTAGGGTTAGGGTTAGGGTTAGGGTTAGGGTTAGGTTAGGGTTAGGGTTAGGGTTAGGGTTAGGGTTAGGGTTAGGGTTAGGGTTAGGGTTAGGGTTAGGGTTAGGGTTAGGGTTATGGTTAGGGTTAGGGTTAGGGTTAGGGTTAGCTTTAGAACCATTTAGGGTCAGGGATCGGGTCGGGATCGAGTCTGGGATCGGGTCTGGGATCGGGTCAGGGATCTAGTCAGGGATCGGGTGAGGGTATCGAGTCTGGGATCGAGTCGGGGATCTAGTCAGGGATCGGGTCGGGATCGGGTCAGGGATCGAGTCGGGGATCTGTTCTGGGATCTGGTCAGGGATCGAGTCGGCGATCCAGTCAGGGATCGGGTGAGGGGATCGAGTCGGGGATCGGGTCAGGGATCTAGTCAGGGATCGGGTCGGGATCGGGCCGGGGATCGGGCCAGGGATCGGGATAGGGATCGGGTTATGGTTATGGTTAGGGTTAGGGTTAGGGTTAGGGTTATGGTTAGGGTTAGGGTTAGGGTTATGGTTAGGGTTAGGGTTAGGGTTAGGGTTAGCTTTAGAACCATTTAGGGTCAGGGTTAGGGTCGGGATCGAGTCTGGGATCGGGTCTGGGATCGGGTCAGGGATCTAGTCAGGGATCGGGTGAGGGGATCGAGTCTGGGATCGAGTCGGGGATCTAGTCAGGGATCGGGTCGGGATCGGGTCAGGGATCGAGTCGGGGATCTGTTCTGGGATCGGGTCAGGGATCGAGTCGGCGATCCAGTCAGGGATCGGGTGAGGGGATCGAGTCGGGGATCGGGTCAGGGATCTAGTCAGGGATCGGGTCGGGATCGGGCCGGGGATCGGGCCAGGGATCGGGATAGGGATCGGGTTATGGTTATGGTTAGGGTTAGGGTTAGGGTTAGGGTTATGGTTAGGGTTAGGGTTATGGTTAGGGTTAGGGTTAGGGTTAGGGTTAGGGTTAGCTTTAGAACCATTTAGGGTCAGGGATCGGGTCGGGATCGAGTCTGGGATCGGGTCTGGGATCGGGTCAGGGATCTAGTCAGGGATCGGGTGAGGGTATCGAGTCGGGGATCGAGTCGGGGATCTAGTCAGGGATCGGGTCGGGATCGGGTCAGGGATCGAGTCGGGGATCTGTTCTGGGATCGGGTCAGGGATCGAGTCGGCGATCCAGTCAGGGATCGGGTGAGGGGATCGAGTCGGGGATCGGGTCAGGGATCTAGTCAGGGATCGGGTCGGGATCGGGCCGGGGATCGGGCCAGGGATCGGGATAGGGATCGGGTTATGGTTATGGTTAGGGTTAGGGTTAGGGTTAGGGTTATGGTTAGGGTTAGGGTTAGGGTTATGGTTAGGGTTAGGGTTAGGGTTAGGGTTAGGGTTAGCTTTAGAACCATTTAGGGTCAGGGTTAGGGTCGGGATCGAGTCTGGGATCGGGTCTGGGATCGGGTCAGGGATCTAGTCAGGGATCGGGTGAGGGGATCGAGTCTGGGATCGAGTCGGGGATCTAGTCAGGGATCGGGTCGGGATCGGGTCAGGGATCGAGTCGGGGATCTGTTCTGGGATCGGGTCAGGGATCGAGTCGGCGATCCAGTCAGGGATCGGGTGAGGGGATCGAGTCGGGGATCGGGTCAGGGATCTAGTCAGGGATCGGGTCGGGATCGGGCCGGGGATCGGGCCAGGGATCGGGATAGGGATCGGGTTATGGTTATGGTTAGGGTTAGGGTTAGGGTTAGGGTTATGGTTAGGGTTAGGGTTATGGTTAGGGTTAGGGTTAGGGTTAGGGTTAGGGTTAGCTTTAGAACCATTTAGGGTCAGGGTTAGGGTTAGGGTTAGGGTTAGGGTTAGGGTTAGGGTTAGGGTTAGGGTTAGGGTTATGGTTAGGGTTAGGGTTAGGGTTAGGGTTAGGGTTAGGGTTAGGGTTAGGGTTAGGGTTAGCTTTAGAACCATTTAGGGTCAGGGATCGGGTCGGGATCGAGTCTGGGATCGGGTCTGGGATCGGGTCAGGGATCTAGTCAGGGATCGGGTGAGGGGATCGAGTCGGGGATCGGGTCAGGGATCTAGTCAGGGATCGGGTCGGGATCGGGCCGGGGATCGGGCCAGGGATCGGGATAGGGATCGGGTTATGGTTATGGTTAGGGTTAGGGTTAGGGTTAGGGTTAGGGTTATGGTTAGGGTTAGGGTTATGGTTAGGGTTAGGGTTAGGGTTAGGGTTAGGGTTAGCTTTAGAACCATTTAGGGTCAGGGATCGGGTCGGGATCGAGTCTGGGATCGGGTCTGGGATCTAGTCAGGGATCGGGTCGGGATCGGGTCAGGGATCGAGTCGGGGATCTGTTCTGGGATCGGGTCAGGGATCGAGTCGGCGATCCAGTCAGGGATCGGGTGAGGGGATCGAGTCGGGGATCGGGTCAGGGATCTAGTCAGGGATCGGGTCGGGATCGGGCCGGGGATCGGGCCAGGGATCGGGATAGGGATCGGGTTATGGTTATGGTTAGGGTTAGGGTTAGGGTTAGGGTTAGGGTTAGGGTTAGGGTTAGGGTTATGGTTAGGGTTAGGGTTATGGTTAGGGTTAGGGTTAGGGTTAGGGTTAGGGTTAGCTTTAGAACCATTTAGGGTCAGGGTTAGGGTCGGGATCGAGTCTGGGATCGGGTCTGGGATCGGGTCAGGGATCTAGTCAGGGATCGGGTGAGGGGATCGAGTCTGGGATCGAGTCGGGGATCTAGTCGGGGATCGGGTCGGGATCGGGTCAGGGATCGAGTCGGGGATCTGTTCTGGGATCGGGTCAGGGATCGAGTCGGCGATCCAGTCAGGGATCGGGTGAGGGGATCGAGTCGGGGATCGGGTCAGGGATCTAGTCAGGGATCGGGTCGGGATCGGGCCGGGGATCGGGCCAGGGATCGGGATAGGGATCGGGTTATGGTTATGGTTAGGGTTAGGGTTAGGGTTAGGGTTATGGTTAGGGTTAGGGTTATGGTTAGGGTTAGGGTTAGGGTTAGGGTTAGCTTTAGAACCATTTAGGGTCAGGGATCGGGTCGGGATCGAGTCTGGGATCGGGTCTGGGATCGGGTCAGGGATCTAGTCAGGGATCGGGTGAGGGGATCGAGTCGGGGATCGAGTCGGGGATCTAGTCAGGGATCGGGTCGGGATCGGGTCAGGGATCGAGTCGGGGATCTGTTCTGGGATCGGGTCAGGGATCGAGTCGGCGATCCAGTCAGGGATCGGGTGAGGGGATCGAGTCGGGGATCTTGTCAGGGATCTAGTCAGGGATCGGGTCGGGATCGGGCCGGGGATCGGGCCAGGGATCGGGATAGGGATCGGGTTATGGTTATGGTTAGGGTTAGGGTTAGGGTTAGGGTTATGGTTAGGGTTAGGGTTAGGGTTATGGTTAGGGTTAGGGTTAGGGTTAGGGTTAGGGTTAGCTTTAGAACCATTTAGGGTCAGGGATCGGGTCGGGATCGAGTCTGGGATCGGGTCTGGGATCGGGTCAGTGATCTAGTCAGGGATCGGGTGAGGGGATCGAGTCTGGGATCGAGTCGGGGATCTAGTCAGGGATCGGGTCGGGATCGGGTCAGGGATCGAGTCGGGGATCTGTTCTGGGATCGGGTCAGGGATCGAGTCGGCGATCCAGTCAGGGATCGGGTGAGGGGATCGAGTCGGGGATCGGGTCAGGGATCTAGTCGGGGATCGGGTCGGGATCGGGCCGGGGATCGGGCCAGGGATCGGGATAGGGATCGGGTTATGGTTAGGGTTAGGGTTAGGGTTAGGGTTAGGGTTAGGGTTAGGGTTAGGGTTAGGGTTAGGGTTAGGGTTAGCTTTAGAACCATTTAGGGTCAGGGATCGGGTCGGGATCGAGTCTGGGATCGGGTCTGGGATCGGGTCAGTGATCTAGTCAGGGATCGGGTGAGGGGATCGAGTCGGGGATCGAGTCGGGGATCTAGTCAGGGATCGGGTCGGGATCGGGTCAGGGATCGAGTCGGGGATCTGTTCTGGGATCGGGTCAGGGATCGAGTCGGCGATCCAGTCAGGGATCGGGTGAGGGGATCGAGTCGGGGATCGGGTCAGGGATCTAGTCAGGGATCGGGTCGGGATCGGGTCGGGATCGGGCCAGGGATCGGGATAGGGATCGGGTTATGGTTATGGTTAGGGTTAGGGTTAGGGTTAGGGTTAGGGTTATGGTTAGGGTTAGGGTTATGGTTAGGGTTAGGGTTAGGGTTAGCTTTAGAACCATTTAGGGTCAGGGTTAGGGTCGGGATCGAGTCTGGGATCGGGTCTGGGATCGGGTCAGGGATCTAGTCAGGGATCGGGTGAGGGGATCGAGTCTGGGATCGAGTCGGGGATCTAGTCAGGGATCGGGTCGGGATCGGGTCAGGGATCGAGTCGGGGATCGAGTCTGGGATCGGGTCAGGGATCGAGTCGGCGATCCAGTCAGGGATCGGGTGAGGGGATCGAGTCGGGGATCGGGTCAGGGATCTAGTCGGGGATCGGGTCGGGATCGGGCCGGGGATCGGGCCAGGGATCGGGATAGGGATCGGGTTATGGTTATGGTTAGGGTTAGGGTTAGGGTTAGGGTTAGGGTTAGGGTTAGGGTTATGGTTAGGGTTAGGGTTAGGGTTAGGGTTAGCTTTAGAACCATTTAGGGTCAGGGATCGGGTCGGGATCGAGTCTGGGATCGGGTCTGGGATCGGGTCAGTGATCTAGTCAGGGATCGGGTGAGGGGATCGAGTCTGGGATCGAGTCGGGGATCTAGTCAGGGATCGGGTCGGGATCGGGTCAGGGATCGAGTCGGGGATCTGTTCTGGGATCGGGTCAGGGATCGAGTCGGCGATCCAGTCAGGGATCGGGTGAGGGGATCGAGTCGGGGATCGGGTCAGGGATCTAGTCAGGGATCGGGTCGGGATCGGGCCGGGGATCGGGCCAGGGATCGGGATAGGGATCGGGTTATGGTTATGGTTAGGGTTAGGGTTAGGGTTAGGGTTATGGTTAGGGTTAGGGTTAGGGTTATGGTTAGGGTTAGGGTTAGGGTTAGGGTTAGCTTTAGAACCATTTAGGGTCAGGGTTAGGGTCGGGATCGAGTCTGGGATCGGGTCTGGGATCGGGTCAGGGATCTAGTCAGGGATCGGGTGAGGGGATCGAGTCTGGGATCGAGTCGGGGATCTAGTCAGGGATCGGGTCGGGATCGGGTCAGGGATCGAGTCGGGGATCTGTTCTGGGATCGGGTCAGGGATCGAGTCGGCGATCCAGTCAGGGATCGGGTGAGGGGATCGAGTCGGGGATCGGGTCAGGGATCTAGTCAGGGATCGGGTCGGGATCGGGCCGGGGATCGGGCCAGGGATCGGGATAGGGATCGGGTTATGGTTATGGTTATGGTTAGGGTTAGGGTTAGGGTTATGGTTAGGGTTAGGGTTATGGTTAGGGTTAGGGTTAGGGTTAGGGTTGGGGTTAGCTTTAGAACCATTTAGGGTCAGGGATCGGGTCGGGATCGAGTCTGGGATCGGGTCTGGGATCGGGTCAGGGATCTAGTCAGGGATCGGGTGAGGGTATCGAGTCTGGGATCGAGTCGGGGATCTAGTCAGGGATCGGGTCGGGATCGGGTCAGGGATCGAGTCGGGGATCTGTTCTGGGATCTGGTCAGGGATCGAGTCGGCGATCCAGTCAGGGATCGGGTGAGGGGATCGAGTCGGGGATCGGGTCAGGGATCTAGTCAGGGATCGGGTCGGGATCGGGCCGGGGATCGGGCCAGGGATCGGGATAGGGATCGGGTTATGGTTATGGTTAGGGTTAGGGTTAGGGTTAGGGTTAGGGTTAGGGTTAGGGTTAGGGTTAGGGTTAGCTTTAGAACCATTTAGGGTCAGGGATCGGGTCGGGATCGAGTCTGGGATCGGGTCTGGGATCGGGTCAGGGATCTAGTCAGGGATCGGGTGAGGGGATCGAGTCGGGGATCTAGTCAGGGATCGGGTCGGGATCGGGTCAGGGATCGAGTCGGGGATCTGTTCTGGGATCGGGTCAGGGATCGAGTCGGCGATCCAGTCAGGGATCGGGTGAGGGGATCGAGTCGGGGATCGGGTCAGGGATCTAGTCAGGGATCGGGTCGGGATCGGGCCGGGGATCGGGCCAGGGATCGGGATAGGGATCGGGTTATGGTTATGGTTAGGGTTAGGGTTAGGGTTAGGGTTATGGTTAGGGTTAGGGTTAGGGTTATGGTTAGGGTTAGGGTTAGGGTTAGGGTTAGGGTTAGCTTTAGAACCATTTAGGGTCAGGGTTAGGGTCGGGATCGAGTCTGGGATCGGGTCTGGGATCGGGTCAGGGATCTAGTCAGGGATCGGGTGAGGGGATCGAGTCTGGGATCGAGTCGGGGATCTAGTCGGGGATCGGGTCGGGATCGGGTCAGGGATCGAGTCGGGGATCTGTTCTGGGATCGGGTCAGGGATCGAGTCGGCGATCCAGTCAGGGATCGGGTGAGGGGATCGAGTCGGGGATCGGGTCAGGGATCTAGTCAGGGATCGGGTCGGGATCGGGCCGGGGATCGGGCCAGGGATCGGGATAGGGATCGGGTTATGGTTATGGTTAGGGTTAGGGTTAGGGTTAGGGTTATGGTTAGGGTTAGGGTTATGGTTAGGGTTAGGGTTAGGGTTAGGGTTAGGGTTAGCTTTAGAACCATTTAGGGTCAGGGTTAGGGTTAGGGTTAGGGTTAGGGTTAGGGTTAGGGTTAGGGTTAGGGTTAGGGTTAGGGTTATGGTTAGGGTTAGGGTTAGGGTTAGGGTTAGGGTTAGGGTTAGGGTTAGGGTTAGCTTTAGAACCATTTAGGGTCAGGGATCGGGTCGGGATCGAGTCTGGGATCGAGTCTGGGATCGGGTCAGGGATCTAGTCAGGGATCGGGTGAGGGGATCGAGTCGGGGATCGGGTCAGGGATCTAGTCAGGGATCGGGTCGGGATCGGGCCGGGGATCGGGCCAGGGATCGGGATAGGGATCGGGTTATGGTTATGGTTAGGGTTAGGGTTAGGGTTAGGGTTAGGGTTATGGTTAGGGTTAGGGTTATGGTTAGGGTTAGGGTTAGGGTTAGGGTTAGGGTTAGCTTTAGAACCATTTAGGGTCAGGGATCGGGTCGGGATCGAGTCTGGGATCGGGTCTGGGATCTAGTCAGGGATCGGGTCGGGATCGGGTCAGGGATCGAGTCGGGGATCTGTTCTGGGATCGGGTCAGGGATCGAGTCGGCGATCCAGTCAGGGATCGGGTGAGGGGATCGAGTCGGGGATCGGGTCAGGGATCTAGTCAGGGATCGGGTCGGGATCGGGCCGGGGATCGGGCCAGGGATCGGGATAGGGATCGGGTTATGGTTATGGTTAGGGTTAGGGTTAGGGTTAGGGTTATGGTTAGGGTTAGGGTTAGGGTTATGGTTAGGGTTAGGGTTAGGGTTAGGGTTAGGGTTAGCTTTAGAACCATTTAGGGTCAGGGATCGGGTCGGGATCGAGTCTGGGATCGGGTCTGGGATCGGGTCAGGGATCTAGTCAGGGATCGGGTGAGGGGATCGAGTCTGGGATCGAGTCGGGGATCTAGTCAGGGATCGGGTCGGGATCGGGTCAGGGATCGAGTCGGGGATCGAGTCTGGGATCGGGTCAGGGATCGAGTCGGCGATCCAGTCAGGGATCGGGTGAGGGGATCGAGTCGGGGATCGGGTCAGGGATCTAGTCGGGGATCGGGTCGGGATCGGGCCGGGGATCGGGCCAGGGATCGGGATAGGGATCGGGTTATGGTTATGGTTAGGGTTAGGGTTAGGGTTAGGGTTAGGGTTAGGGTTAGGGTTAGGGTTAGGGTTAGGGTTAGGGTTAGCTTTAGAACCATTTAGGGTCAGGGATCGGGTCGGGATCGAGTCTGGGATCGGGTCTGGGATCGGGTCAGTGATCTAGTCAGGGATCGGGTGAGGGGATCGAGTCGGGGATCGAGTCGGGGATCTAGTCAGGGATCGGGTCGGGATCGGGTCAGGGATCGAGTCGGGGATCTGTTCTGGGATCGGGTCAGGGATCGAGTCGGCGATCCAGTCAGGGATCGGGTGAGGGGATCGAGTCGGGGATCGGGTCAGGGATCTAGTCAGGGATCGGGTCGGGATCGGGTCGGGATCGGGCCAGGGATCGGGATAGGGATCGGGTTATGGTTATGGTTAGGGTTAGGGTTAGGGTTAGGGTTAGGGTTATGGTTAGGGTTAGGGTTATGGTTAGGGTTAGGGTTAGGGTTAGCTTTAGAACCATTTAGGGTCAGGGTTAGGGTCGGGATCGAGTCTGGGATCGGGTCTGGGATCGGGTCAGGGATCTAGTCAGGGATCGGGTGAGGGGATCGAGTCTGGGATCGAGTCGGGGATCTAGTCAGGGATCGGGTCGGGATCGGGTCAGGGATCGAGTCGGGGATCGAGTCTGGGATCGGGTCAGGGATCGAGTCGGCGATCCAGTCAGGGATCGGGTGAGGGGATCGAGTCGGGGATCGGGTCAGGGATCTAGTCGGGGATCGGGTCGGGATCGGGCCGGGGATCGGGCCAGGGATCGGGATAGGGATCGGGTTATGGTTAGGGTTAGGGTTAGGGTTAGGGTTAGGGTTAGGGTTAGGGTTAGGGTTATGGTTAGGGTTAGGGTTAGGGTTAGGGTTAGCTTTAGAACCATTTAGGGTCAGGGATCGGGTCGGGATCGAGTCTGGGATCGGGTCTGGGATCGGGTCAGTGATCTAGTCAGGGATCGGGTGAGGGGATCGAGTCGGGGATCGAGTCGGGGATCTAGTCAGGGATCGGGTCGGGATCGGGTCAGGGATCGAGTCGGGGATCTGTTCTGGGATCGGGTCAGGGATCGAGTCGGCGATCCAGTCAGGGATCGGGTGAGGGGATCGAGTCGGGGATCGGGTCAGGGATCTAGTCAGGGATCGGGTCGGGATCGGGCCGGGGATCGGGCCAGGGATCGGGATAGGGATCGGGTTATGGTTATGGTTAGGGTTAGGGTTAGGGTTAGGGTTATGGTTAGGGTTAGGGTTAGGGTTATGGTTAGGGTTAGGGTTAGGGTTAGGGTTAGGGTTAGCTTTAGAACCATTTAGGGTCAGGGTTAGGGTCGGGATCGAGTCTGGGATCGGGTCTGGGATCGGGTCAGGGATCTAGTCAGGGATCGGGTGAGGGGATCGAGTCTGGGATCGAGTCGGGGATCTAGTCAGGGATCGGGTCGGGATCGGGTCAGGGATCGAGTCGGGGATCTGTTCTGGGATCGGGTCAGGGATCGAGTCGGCGATCCAGTCAGGGATCGGGTGAGGGGATCGAGTCGGGGATCGGGTCAGGGATCTAGTCAGGGATCGGGTCGGGATCGGGCCGGGGATCGGGCCAGGGATCGGGATAGGGATCGGGTTATGGTTATGGTTAGGGTTAGGGTTAGGGTTAGGGTTATGGTTAGGGTTAGGGTTATGGTTAGGGTTAGGGTTAGGGTTAGGGTTAGGGTTAGCTTTAGAACCATTTAGGGTCAGGGATCGGGTCGGGATCGAGTCTGGGATCGGGTCTGGGATCGGGTCAGGGATCTAGTCAGGGATCGGGTGAGGGTATCGAGTCTGGGATCGAGTCGGGGATCTAGTCAGGGATCGGGTCGGGATCGGGTCAGGGATCGAGTCGGGGATCTGTTCTGGGATCTGGTCAGGGATCGAGTCGGCGATCCAGTCAGGGATCGGGTGAGGGGATCGAGTCGGGGATCGGGTCAGGGATCTAGTCAGGGATCGGGTCGGGATCGGGCCGGGGATCGGGCCAGGGATCGGGATAGGGATCGGGTTATGGTTAGGGTTAGGGTTAGGGTTAGGGTTAGGGTTAGGGTTAGGGTTAGGGTTAGGGTTAGCTTTAGAACCATTTAGGGTCAGGGATCGGGTCGGGATCGAGTCTGGGATCGGGTCTGGGATCGGGTCAGGGATCTAGTCAGGGATCGGGTGAGGGGATCGAGTCGGGGATCTAGTCAGGGATCGGGTCGGGATCGGGTCAGGGATCGAGTCGGGGATCTGTTCTGGGATCGGGTCAGGGATCGAGTCGGCGATCCAGTCAGGGATCGGGTGAGGGGATCGAGTCGGGGATCGGGTCAGGGATCTAGTCAGGGATCGGGTCGGGATCGGGCCAGGGATCGGGATAGGGATCGGGTTATGGTTATGGTTATGGTTAGGGTTAGGGTTAGGGTTATGGTTAGGGTTAGGGTTATGGTTAGGGTTAGGGTTAGGGTTAGGGTTAGGGTTAGCTTTAGAACCATTTAGGGTCAGGGATCGGGTCGGGATCGAGTCTGGGATCGGGTCTGGGATCGGGTCAGGGATCTAGTCAGGGATCGGGTGAGGGGATCGAGTCTGGGATCGAGTCGGGGATCTAGTCAGGGATCGGGTCGGGATCGGGTCAGGGATCGAGTCGGGGATCTGTTCTGGGATCGGGTCAGGGATCGAGTCGGCGATCCAGTCAGGGATCGGGTGAGGGGATCGAGTCGGGGATCGGGTCAGGGATCTAGTCAGGGATCGGGTCGGGATCGGGCCGGGGATCGGGCCAGGGATCGGGATAGGGATCGGGTTATGGTTATGGTTAGGGTTAGGGTTAGGGTTAGGGTTATGGTTAGGGTTAGGGTTATGGTTAGGGTTAGGGTTAGGGTTAGGGTTAGCTTTAGAACCATTTAGGGTCAGGGATCGGGTCGGGATCGAGTCTGGGATCGAGTCTGGGGTCGGGTCAGGGATCTAGTCAGGGATCGGTTGAGGGGATCGAATCTGGGATCGAGTCGGGGATCTAGTCAGGGATCGGGTCGGGATCGGGTCAGGGATCGAGTCGGGGATCTGTTCTGGGATCGGGTCAGGGATCGAGTCGGCGATCCAGTCAGGGATCGGGTGAGGGGATCGAGTCGGGGATCGGGTCAGGGATCTAGTCAGGGATCGGGTCGGGATCGGGCCGGGGATCGGGCCAGGGATCGGGATAGGGATCGGGTTATGGTTATGGTTAGGGTTAGGGTTAGGGTTAGGGTTAGGGTTATGGTTAGGGTTAGGGTTATGGTTAGGGTTAGGGTTAGGGTTAGCTTTAGAACCATTTAGGGTCAGGGTTAGGGTCGGGATCGAGTCTGGGATCGGGTCTGGGATCGGGTCAGGGATCTAGTCAGGGATCGGGTGAGGGGATCGAGTCTGGGATCGAGTCGGGGATCTAGTCGGGGATCGGGTCGGGATCGGGTCAGGGATCGAGTCGGGGATCTGTTCTGGGATCGGGTCAGGGATCGAGTCGGCGATCCAGTCAGGGATCGGGTGAGGGGATCGAGTCGGGGATCGGGTCAGGGATCTAGTCAGGGATCGGGTCGGGATCGGGCCGGGGATCGGGCCAGGGATCGGGATAGGGATCGGGTTATGGTTATGGTTAGGGTTAGGGTTAGGGTTAGGGTTATGGTTAGGGTTAGGGTTATGGTTAGGGTTAGGGTTAGGGTTAGGGTTAGGGTTAGCTTTAGAACCATTTAGGGTCAGGGTTAGGGTTAGGGTTAGGGTTAGGGTTAGGGTTAGGGTTAGGGTTATGGTTAGGGTTAGGGTTAGGGTTAGGGTTAGGGTTAGGGTTAGGGTTAGGGTTAGCTTTAGAACCATTTAGGGTCAGGGATCGGGTCGGGATCGAGTCTGGGATCGAGTCTGGGATCTAGTCAGGGATCGGGTGAGGGGATCGAGTCGGGGATCGGGTCAGGGATCTAGTCAGGGATCGGGTCGGGATCGGGCCGGGGATCGGGCCAGGGATCGGGATAGGGATCGGGTTATGGTTATGGTTAGGGTTAGGGTTAGGGTTAGGGTTAGGGTTATGGTTAGGGTTAGGGTTATGGTTAGGGTTAGGGTTAGGGTTAGGGTTAGGGTTAGCTTTAGAACCATTTAGGGTCAGGGATCGGGTCGGGATCGAGTCTGGGATCGGGTCTGGGATCTAGTCAGGGATCGGGTCGGGATCGGGTCAGGGATCGAGTCGGGGATCTGTTCTGGGATCGGGTCAGGGATCGAGTCGGCGATCCAGTCAGGGATCGGGTGAGGGGATCGAGTCGGGGATCGGGTCAGGGATCTAGTCAGGGATCGGGTCGGGATCGGGCCGGGGATCGGGCCAGGGATCGGGATAGGGATCGGGTTATGGTTATGGTTAGGGTTAGGGTTAGGGTTAGGGTTATGGTTAGGGTTAGGGTTATGGTTAGGGTTAGGGTTAGGGTTAGGGTTAGCTTTAGAACCATTTAGGGTCAGGGATCGGGTCGGGATCGAGTCTGGGATCGGGTCTGGGATCGGGTCAGGGATCTAGTCAGGGATCGGGTGAGGGGATCGAGTCGGGGATCGAGTCGGGGATCTAGTCAGGGATCGGGTCGGGATCGGGTCAGGGATCGAGTCGGGGATCTGTTCTGGGATCGGGTCAGGGATCGAGTCGGCGATCCAGTCAGGGATCGGGTGAGGGGATCGAGTCGGGGATCGGGTCAGGGATCTAGTCAGGGATCGGGTCGGGATCGGGCCGGGGATCGGGCCAGGGATCGGGATAGGGATCGGGTTATGGTTATGGTTAGGGTTAGGGTTAGGGTTAGGGTTATGGTTAGGGTTAGGGTTAGGGTTATGGTTAGGGTTAGGGTTAGGGTTAGGGTTAGGGTTAGCTTTAGAACCATTTAGGGTCAGGGATCGGGTCGGGATCGAGTCTGGGATCGGGTCTGGGATCGGGTCAGTGATCTAGTCAGGGATCGGGTGAGGGGATCGAGTCTGGGATCGAGTCGGGGATCTAGTCAGGGATCGGGTCGGGATCGGGTCAGGGATCGAGTCGGGGATCGAGTCTGGGATCGGGTCAGGGATCGAGTCGGCGATCCAGTCAGGGATCGGGTGAGGGGATCGAGTCGGGGATCGGGTCAGGGATCTAGTCGGGGATCGGGTCGGGATCGGGCCGGGGATCGGGCCAGGGATCGGGATAGGGATCGGGTTATGGTTATGGTTAGGGTTAGGGTTAGGGTTAGGGTTAGGGTTAGGGTTAGGGTTATGGTTAGGGTTAGGGTTAGGGTTAGGGTTAGCTTTAGAACCATTTAGGGTCAGGGATCGGGTCGGGATCGAGTCTGGGATCGGGTCTGGGATCGGGTCAGTGATCTAGTCAGGGATCGGGTGAGGGGATCGAGTCGGGGATCGAGTCGGGGATCTAGTCAGGGATCGGGTCGGGATCGGGTCAGGGATCGAGTCGGGGATCTGTTCTGGGATCGGGTCAGGGATCGAGTCGGCGATCCAGTCAGGGATCGGGTGAGGGGATCGAGTCGGGGATCGGGTCAGGGATCTAGTCAGGGATCGGGTCGGGATCGGGTCGGGATCGGGCCAGGGATCGGGATAGGGATCGGGTTATGGTTATGGTTAGGGTTAGGGTTAGGGTTAGGGTTAGGGTTATGGTTAGGGTTAGGGTTATGGTTAGGGTTAGGGTTAGGGTTAGCTTTAGAACCATTTAGGGTCAGGGTTAGGGTCGGGATCGAGTCTGGGATCGGGTCTGGGATCGGGTCAGGGATCTAGTCAGGGATCGGGTGAGGGGATCGAGTCTGGGATCGAGTCGGGGATCTAGTCAGGGATCGGGTCGGGATCGGGTCAGGGATCGAGTCGGGGATCGAGTCTGGGATCGGGTCAGGGATCGAGTCGGCGATCCAGTCAGGGATCGGGTGAGGGGATCGAGTCGGGGATCGGGTCAGGGATCTAGTCGGGGATCGGGTCGGGATCGGGCCGGGGATCGGGCCAGGGATCGGGATAGGGATCGGGTTATGGTTATGGTTAGGGTTAGGGTTAGGGTTAGGGTTAGGGTTAGGGTTAGGGTTATGGTTAGGGTTAGGGTTAGGGTTAGGGTTAGCTTTAGAACCATTTAGGGTCAGGGATCGGGTCGGGATCGAGTCTGGGATCGGGTCTGGGATCGGGTCAGTGATCTAGTCAGGGATCGGGTGAGGGGATCGAGTCTGGGATCGAGTCGGGGATCTAGTCAGGGATCGGGTCGGGATCGGGTCAGGGATCGAGTCGGGGATCTGTTCTGGGATCGGGTCAGGGATCGAGTCGGCGATCCAGTCAGGGATCGGGTGAGGGGATCGAGTCGGGGATCGGGTCAGGGATCTAGTCAGGGATCGGGTCGGGATCGGGCCGGGGATCGGGCCAGGGATCGGGATAGGGATCGGGTTATGGTTATGGTTAGGGTTAGGGTTAGGGTTAGGGTTATGGTTAGGGTTAGGGTTAGGGTTAGGGTTAGGGTTAGGGTTAGGGTTAGGGTTAGCTTTAGAACCATTTAGGGTCAGGGATCGGGTCGGGATCGAGTCTGGGATCGGGTCTGGGATCGGGTCAGGGATCTAGTCAGGGATCGGGTGAGGGGATCGAGTCGGGGATCTAGTCAGGGATCGGGTCGGGATCGGGTCAGGGATCGAGTCGGGGATCTGTTCTGGGATCGGGTCAGGGATCGAGTCGGCGATCCAGTCAGGGATCGGGTGAGGGGATCGAGTCGGGGATCGGGTCAGGGATCTAGTCAGGGATCGGGTCGGGATCGGGCCAGGGATCGGGATAGGGATCGGGTTATGGTTATGGTTATGGTTAGGGTTAGGGTTAGGGTTATGGTTAGGGTTAGGGTTATGGTTAGGGTTAGGGTTAGGGTTAGGGTTAGGGTTAGCTTTAGAACCATTTAGGGTCAGGGATCGGGTCGGGATCGAGTCTGGGATCGGGTCTGGGATCGGGTCAGGGATCTAGTCAGGGATCGGGTGAGGGGATCGAGTCTGGGATCGAGTCGGGGATCTAGTCAGGGATCGGGTCGGGATCGGGTCAGGGATCGAGTCGGGGATCTGTTCTGGGATCGGGTCAGGGATCGAGTCGGCGATCCAGTCAGGGATCGGGTGAGGGGATCGAGTCGGGGATCGGGTCAGGGATCTAGTCAGGGATCGGGTCGGGATCGGGCCGGGGATCGGGCCAGGGATCGGGATAGGGATCGGGTTATGGTTATGGTTAGGGTTAGGGTTAGGGTTAGGGTTATGGTTAGGGTTAGGGTTATGGTTAGGGTTAGGGTTAGGGTTAGGGTTAGCTTTAGAACCATTTAGGGTCAGGGATCGGGTCGGGATCGAGTCTGGGATCGAGTCTGGGGTCGGGTCAGGGATCTAGTCAGGGATCGGTTGAGGGGATCGAATCTGGGATCGAGTCGGGGATCTAGTCAGGGATCGGGTCGGGATCGGGTCAGGGATCGAGTCGGGGATCTGTTCTGGGATCGGGTCAGGGATCGAGTCGGCGATCCAGTCAGGGATCGGGTGAGGGGATCGAGTCGGGGATCGGGTCAGGGATCTAGTCAGGGATCGGGTCGGGATCGGGCCGGGGATCGGGCCAGGGATCGGGATAGGGATCGGGTTATGGTTATGGTTAGGGTTAGGGTTAGGGTTAGGGTTAGGGTTATGGTTAGGGTTAGGGTTATGGTTAGGGTTAGGGTTAGGGTTAGGGTTAGGGTTAGCTTTAGAACCATTTAGGGTCAGGGTTAGGGTTAGGGTTAGGGTTAGGGTTAGGGTTAGGGTTATGGTTAGGGTTAGGGTTAGGGTTAGGGTTAGGGTTAGGGTTAGGGTTAGGGTTAGGGTTAGCTTTAGAACCATTTAGGGTCAGGGATCGGGTCGGGATCGAGTCTGGGATCGAGTCTGGGATCGGGTCAGGGATCTAGTCAGGGATCGGGTGAGGGGATCGAGTCGGGGATCGGGTCAGGGATCTAGTCAGGGATCGGGTCGGGATCGGGCCGGGGATCGGGCCAGGGATCGGGATAGGGATCGGGTTATGGTTATGGTTAGGGTTAGGGTTAGGGTTAGGGTTAGGGTTATGGTTAGGGTTAGGGTTATGGTTAGGGTTAGGGTTAGGGTTAGGGTTAGGGTTAGCTTTAGAACCATTTAGGGTCAGGGATCGGGTCGGGATCGAGTCTGGGATCGGGTCTGGGATCTAGTCAGGGATCGGGTCGGGATCGGGTCAGGGATCGAGTCGGGGATCTGTTCTGGGATCGGGTCAGGGATCGAGTCGGCGATCCAGTCAGGGATCGGGTGAGGGGATCGAGTCGGGGATCGGGTCAGGGATCTAGTCAGGGATCGGGTCGGGATCGGGCCGGGGATCGGGCCAGGGATCGGGATAGGGATCGGGTTATGGTTATGGTTAGGGTTAGGGTTAGGGTTAGGGTTATGGTTAGGGTTAGGGTTAGGGTTATGGTTAGGGTTAGGGTTAGGGTTAGGGTTAGCTTTAGAACCATTTAGGGTCAGGGTTAGGGTCGGGATCGAGTCTGGGATCGGGTCTGGGATCGGGTCAGGGATCTAGTCAGGGATCGGGTGAGGGGATCGAGTCTGGGATCGAGTCGGGGATCTAGTCAGGGATCGGGTCGGGATCGGGTCAGGGATCGAGTCGGGGATCTGTTCTGGGATCGGGTCAGGGATCGAGTCGGCGATCCAGTCAGGGATCGGGTGAGGGGATCGAGTCGGGGATCGGGTCAGGGATCTAGTCAGGGATCGGGTCGGGATCGGGCCGGGGATCGGGCCAGGGATCGGGATAGGGATCGGGTTATGGTTATGGTTAGGGTTAGGGTTAGGGTTAGGGTTATGGTTAGGGTTAGGGTTATGGTTAGGGTTAGGGTTAGGGTTAGGGTTAGCTTTAGAACCATTTAGGGTCAGGGATCGGGTCGGGATCGAGTCTGGGATCGGGTCTGGGATCGGGTCAGGGATCTAGTCAGGGATCGGGTGAGGGTATCGAGTCTGGGATCGAGTCGGGGATCTAGTCAGGGATCGGGTCGGGATCGGGTCAGGGATCGAGTCGGGGATCTGTTCTGGGATCTGGTCAGGGATCGAGTCGGCGATCCAGTCAGGGATCGGGTGAGGGGATCGAGTCGGGGATCGGGTCAGGGATCTAGTCAGGGATCGGGTCGGGATCGGGCCGGGGATCGGGCCAGGGATCGGGATAGGGATCGGGTTATGGTTATGGTTAGGGTTAGGGTTAGGGTTAGGGTTAGGGTTAGGGTTAGGGTTAGGGTTAGGGTTAGCTTTAGAACCATTTAGGGTCAGGGATCGGGTCGGGATCGAGTCTGGGATCGGGTCTGGGATCGGGTCAGGGATCTAGTCAGGGATCGGGTGAGGGGATCGAGTCGGGGATCTAGTCAGGGATCGGGTCGGGATCGGGTCAGGGATCGAGTCGGGGATCTGTTCTGGGATCGGGTCAGGGATCGAGTCGGCGATCCAGTCAGGGATCGGGTGAGGGGATCGAGTCGGGGATCGGGTCAGGGATCTAGTCAGGGATCGGGTCGGGATCGGGCCGGGGATCGGGCCAGGGATCGGGATAGGGATCGGGTTATGGTTATGGTTAGGGTTAGGGTTAGGGTTAGGGTTATGGTTAGGGTTAGGGTTAGGGTTATGGTTAGGGTTAGGGTTAGGGTTAGGGTTAGGGTTAGCTTTAGAACCATTTAGGGTCAGGGTTAGGGTCGGGATCGAGTCTGGGATCGGGTCTGGGATCGGGTCAGGGATCTAGTCAGGGATCGGGTGAGGGGATCGAGTCTGGGATCGAGTCGGGGATCTAGTCGGGGATCGGGTCGGGATCGGGTCAGGGATCGAGTCGGGGATCTGTTCTGGGATCGGGTCAGGGATCGAGTCGGCGATCCAGTCAGGGATCGGGTGAGGGGATCGAGTCGGGGATCGGGTCAGGGATCTAGTCAGGGATCGGGTCGGGATCGGGCCGGGGATCGGGCCAGGGATCGGGATAGGGATCGGGTTATGGTTAGGGTTAGGGTTAGGGTTAGGGTTAGGGTTAGGGTTAGGGTTAGGGTTAGGGTTAGCTTTAGAACCATTTAGGGTCAGGGATCGGGTCGGGATCGAGTCTGGGATCGGGTCAGGGATCGGGTCGGGATCGAGTCTGGGATCGGGTCTGGGATCGGGTCAGTGATCTAGTCAGGGATCGGGTGAGGGGATCGAGTCTGGGATCGAGTCGGGGATCTAGTCAGGGATCGGGTCGGGATCGGGTCAGGGATCGAGTCGGGGATCGAGTCTGGGATCGGGTCAGGGATCGAGTCGGCGATCCAGTCAGGGATCGGGTGAGGGGATCGAGTCGGGGATCGGGTCAGGGATCTAGTCGGGGATCGGGTCGGGATCGGGCCGGGGATCGGGCCAGGGATCGGGATAGGGATCGGGTTATGGTTATGGTTAGGGTTAGGGTTAGGGTTAGGGTTAGGGTTAGGGTTAGGGTTATGGTTAGGGTTAGGGTTAGGGTTAGGGTTAGCTTTAGAACCATTTAGGGTCAGGGATCGGGTCGGGATCGAGTCTGGGATCGGGTCTGGGATCGGGTCAGTGATCTAGTCAGGGATCGGGTGAGGGGATCGAGTCGGGGATCGAGTCGGGGATCTAGTCAGGGATCGGGTCGGGATCGGGTCAGGGATCGAGTCGGGGATCTGTTCTGGGATCGGGTCAGGGATCGAGTCGGCGATCCAGTCAGGGATCGGGTGAGGGGATCGAGTCGGGGATCGGGTCAGGGATCTAGTCAGGGATCGGGTCGGGATCGGGTCGGGATCGGGCCAGGGATCGGGATAGGGATCGGGTTATGGTTATGGTTAGGGTTAGGGTTAGGGTTAGGGTTAGGGTTATGGTTAGGGTTAGGGTTATGGTTAGGGTTAGGGTTAGGGTTAGCTTTAGAACCATTTAGGGTCAGGGTTAGGGTCGGGATCGAGTCTGGGATCGGGTCTGGGATCGGGTCAGGGATCTAGTCAGGGATCGGGTGAGGGGATCGAGTCTGGGATCGAGTCGGGGATCTAGTCAGGGATCGGGTCGGGATCGGGTCAGGGATCGAGTCGGGGATCGAGTCTGGGATCGGGTCAGGGATCGAGTCGGCGATCCAGTCAGGGATCGGGTGAGGGGATCGAGTCGGGGATCGGGTCAGGGATCTAGTCGGGGATCGGGTCGGGATCGGGCCGGGGATCGGGCCAGGGATCGGGATAGGGATCGGGTTATGGTTATGGTTAGGGTTAGGGTTAGGGTTAGGGTTAGGGTTAGGGTTAGGGTTATGGTTAGGGTTAGGGTTAGGGTTAGGGTTAGCTTTAGAACCATTTAGGGTCAGGGATCGGGTCGGGATCGAGTCTGGGATCGGGTCTGGGATCGGGTCAGTGATCTAGTCAGGGATCGGGTGAGGGGATCGAGTCTGGGATCGAGTCGGGGATCTAGTCAGGGATCGGGTCGGGATCGGGTCAGGGATCGAGTCGGGGATCTGTTCTGGGATCGGGTCAGGGATCGAGTCGGCGATCCAGTCAGGGATCGGGTGAGGGGATCGAGTCGGGGATCGGGTCAGGGATCTAGTCAGGGATCGGGTCGGGATCGGGCCGGGGATCGGGCCAGGGATCGGGATAGGGATCGGGTTATGGTTATGGTTAGGGTTAGGGTTAGGGTTAGGGTTATGGTTAGGGTTAGGGTTAGGGTTAGGGTTAGGGTTAGGGTTAGGGTTAGGGTTAGCTTTAGAACCATTTAGGGTCAGGGTTAGGGTCGGGATCGAGTCTGGGATCGGGTCTGGGATCGGGTCAGGGATCTAGTCAGGGATCGGGTGAGGGGATCGAGTCTGGGATCGAGTCGGGGATCTAGTCAGGGATCGGGTCGGGATCGGGTCAGGGATCGAGTCGGGGATCTGTTCTGGGATCGGGTCAGGGATCGAGTCGGCGATCCAGTCAGGGATCGGGTGAGGGGATCGAGTCGGGGATCGGGTCAGGGATCTAGTCAGGGATCGGGTCGGGATCGGGCCGGGGATCGGGCCAGGGATCGGGATAGGGATCGGGTTATGGTTATGGTTAGGGTTAGGGTTAGGGTTAGGGTTATGGTTAGGGTTAGGGTTATGGTTAGGGTTAGGGTTAGGGTTAGGGTTAGGGTTAGCTTTAGAACCATTTAGGGTCAGGGATCGGGTCGGGATCGAGTCTGGGATCGGGTCTGGGATCGGGTCAGGGATCTAGTCAGGGATCGGGTGAGGGTATCGAGTCTGGGATCGAGTCGGGGATCGGGTCGGGATCGGGTCAGGGATCGAGTCGGGGATCTGTTCTGGGATCTGGTCAGGGATCGAGTCGGCGATCCAGTCAGGGATCGGGTGAGGGGATCGAGTCGGGGATCGGGTCAGGGATCTAGTCAGGGATCGGGTCGGGATCGGGCCGGGGATCGGGCCAGGGATCGGGATAGGGATCGGGTTATGGTTAGGGTTAGGGTTAGGGTTAGGGTTAGGGTTAGGGTTAGGGTTAGGGTTAGGGTTAGCTTTAGAACCATTTAGGGTCAGGGATCGGGTCGGGATCGAGTCTGGGATCGGGTCTGGGATCGGGTCAGGGATCTAGTCAGGGATCGGGTGAGGGGATCGAGTCGGGGATCTAGTCAGGGATCGGGTCGGGATCGGGTCAGGGATCGAGTCGGGGATCTGTTCTGGGATCGGGTCAGGGATCGAGTCGGCGATCCAGTCAGGGATCGGGTGAGGGGATCGAGTCGGGGATCGGGTCAGGGATCTAGTCAGGGATCGGGTCGGGATCGGGCCAGGGATCGGGATAGGGATCGGGTTATGGTTATGGTTATGGTTAGGGTTAGGGTTAGGGTTATGGTTAGGGTTAGGGTTATGGTTAGGGTTAGGGTTAGGGTTAGGGTTAGGGTTAGCTTTAGAACCATTTAGGGTCAGGGATCGGGTCGGGATCGAGTCTGGGATCGGGTCTGGGATCGGGTCAGGGATCTAGTCAGGGATCGGGTGAGGGGATCGAGTCTGGGATCGAGTCGGGGATCTAGTCAGGGATCGGGTCGGGATCGGGTCAGGGATCGAGTCGGGGATCTGTTCTGGGATCGGGTCAGGGATCGAGTCGGCGATCCAGTCAGGGATCGGGTGAGGGGATCGAGTCGGGGATCGGGTCAGGGATCTAGTCAGGGATCGGGTCGGGATCGGGCCGGGGATCGGGCCAGGGATCGGGATAGGGATCGGGTTATGGTTATGGTTAGGGTTAGGGTTAGGGTTAGGGTTATGGTTAGGGTTAGGGTTATGGTTAGGGTTAGGGTTAGGGTTAGGGTTAGCTTTAGAACCATTTAGGGTCAGGGATCGGGTCGGGATCGAGTCTGGGATCGAGTCTGGGGTCGGGTCAGGGATCTAGTCAGGGATCGGTTGAGGGGATCGAATCTGGGATCGAGTCGGGGATCTAGTCAGGGATCGGGTCGGGATCGGGTCAGGGATCGAGTCGGGGATCTGTTCTGGGATCGGGTCAGGGATCGAGTCGGCGATCCAGTCAGGGATCGGGTGAGGGGATCGAGTCGGGGATCGGGTCAGGGATCTAGTCAGGGATCGGGTCGGGATCGGGCCGGGGATCGGGCCAGGGATCGGGATAGGGATCGGGTTATGGTTATGGTTAGGGTTAGGGTTAGGGTTAGGGTTAGGGTTATGGTTAGGGTTAGGGTTATGGTTAGGGTTAGGGTTAGGGTTAGGGTTAGGGTTAGCTTTAGAACCATTTAGGGTCAGGGTTAGGGTTAGGGTTAGGGTTAGGGTTAGGGTTAGGGTTAGCTTTAGAACCATTTAGGGTCAGGGATCGGGTCGGGATCGAGTCTGGGATCGAGTCTGGGATCGGGTCAGGGATCTAGTCAGGGATCGGGTGAGGGGATCGAGTCGGGGATCGGGTCAGGGATCTAGTCAGGGATCGGGTCGGGATCGGGCCGGGGATCGGGCCAGGGATCGGGATAGGGATCGGGTTATGGTTATGGTTAGGGTTAGGGTTAGGGTTAGGGTTAGGGTTATGGTTAGGGTTAGGGTTATGGTTAGGGTTAGGGTTAGGGTTAGGGTTAGGGTTAGCTTTAGAACCATTTAGGGTCAGGGATCGGGTCGGGATCGAGTCTGGGATCGGGTCTGGGATCTAGTCAGGGATCGGGTCGGGATCGGGTCAGGGATCGAGTCGGGGATCTGTTCTGGGATCGGGTCAGGGATCGAGTCGGCGATCCAGTCAGGGATCGGGTGAGGGGATCGAGTCGGGGATCGGGTCAGGGATCTAGTCAGGGATCGGGTCGGGATCGGGCCGGGGATCGGGCCAGGGATCGGGATAGGGATCGGGTTATGGTTATGGTTAGGGTTAGGGTTAGGGTTAGGGTTATGGTTAGGGTTAGGGTTAGGGTTATGGTTAGGGTTAGGGTTAGGGTTAGGGTTAGCTTTAGAACCATTTAGGGTCAGGGTTAGGGTCGGGATCGAGTCTGGGATCGGGTCTGGGATCGGGTCAGGGATCTAGTCAGGGATCGGGTGAGGGGATCGAGTCTGGGATCGAGTCGGGGATCTAGTCGGGGATCGGGTCGGGATCGGGTCAGGGATCGAGTCGGGGATCTGTTCTGGGATCGGGTCAGGGATCGAGTCGGCGATCCAGTCAGGGATCGGGTGAGGGGATCGAGTCGGGGATCGGGTCAGGGATCTAGTCAGGGATCGGGTCGGGATCGGGCCGGGGATCGGGCCAGGGATCGGGATAGGGATCGGGTTATGGTTATGGTTAGGGTTAGGGTTAGGGTTAGGGTTATGGTTAGGGTTAGGGTTATGGTTAGGGTTAGGGTTAGGGTTAGGGTTAGCTTTAGAACCATTTAGGGTCAGGGATCGGGTCGGGATCGAGTCTGGGATCGGGTCTGGGATCGGGTCAGGGATCTAGTCAGGGATCGGGTGAGGGTATCGAGTCTGGGATCGAGTCGGGGATCTAGTCAGGGATCGGGTCGGGATCGGGTCAGGGATCGAGTCGGGGATCTGTTCTGGGATCTGGTCAGGGATCGAGTCGGCGATCCAGTCAGGGATCGGGTGAGGGGATCGAGTCGGGGATCGGGTCAGGGATCTAGTCAGGGATCGGGTCGGGATCGGGCCGGGGATCGGGCCAGGGATCGGGATAGGGATCGGGTTATGGTTATGGTTAGGGTTAGGGTTAGGGTTAGGGTTAGGGTTAGGGTTAGGGTTAGGGTTAGGGTTAGCTTTAGAACCATTTAGGGTCAGGGATCGGGTCGGGATCGAGTCTGGGATCGGGTCTGGGATCGGGTCAGGGATCTAGTCAGGGATCGGGTGAGGGGATCGAGTCGGGGATCTAGTCAGGGATCGGGTCGGGATCGGGTCAGGGATCGAGTCGGGGATCTGTTCTGGGATCGGGTCAGGGATCGAGTCGGCGATCCAGTCAGGGATCGGGTGAGGGGATCGAGTCGGGGATCGGGTCAGGGATCTAGTCAGGGATCGGGTCGGGATCGGGCCGGGGATCGGGCCAGGGATCGGGATAGGGATCGGGTTATGGTTATGGTTAGGGTTAGGGTTAGGGTTAGGGTTATGGTTAGGGTTAGGGTTAGGGTTATGGTTAGGGTTAGGGTTAGGGTTAGGGTTAGGGTTAGCTTTAGAACCATTTAGGGTCAGGGTTAGGGTCGGGATCGAGTCTGGGATCGGGTCTGGGATCGGGTCAGGGATCTAGTCAGGGATCGGGTGAGGGGATCGAGTCTGGGATCGAGTCGGGGATCTAGTCGGGGATCGGGTCGGGATCGGGTCAGGGATCGAGTCGGGGATCTGTTCTGGGATCGGGTCAGGGATCGAGTCGGCGATCCAGTCAGGGATCGGGTGAGGGGATCGAGTCGGGGATCGGGTCAGGGATCTAGTCAGGGATCGGGTCGGGATCGGGCCGGGGATCGGGCCAGGGATCGGGATAGGGATCGGGTTATGGTTATGGTTAGGGTTAGGGTTAGGGTTAGGGTTATGGTTAGGGTTAGGGTTATGGTTAGGGTTAGGGTTAGGGTTAGGGTTAGGGTTAGCTTTAGAACCATTTAGGGTCAGGGATCGGGTCGGGATCGAGTCTGGGATCGGGTCTGGGATCTAGTCAGGGATCGGGTCGGGATCGGGTCAGGGATCGAGTCGGGGATCTGTTCTGGGATCGGGTCAGGGATCGAGTCGGCGATCCAGTCAGGGATCGGGTGAGGGGATCGAGTCGGGGATCGGGTCAGGGATCTAGTCAGGGATCGGGTCGGGATCGGGCCGGGGATCGGGCCAGGGATCGGGATAGGGATCGGGTTATGGTTATGGTTAGGGTTAGGGTTAGGGTTAGGGTTAGGGTTAGGGTTAGGGTTAGGGTTATGGTTAGGGTTAGGGTTATGGTTAGGGTTAGGGTTAGGGTTAGGGTTAGGGTTAGCTTTAGAACCATTTAGGGTCAGGGTTAGGGTCGGGATCGAGTCTGGGATCGGGTCTGGGATCGGGTCAGGGATCTAGTCAGGGATCGGGTGAGGGGATCGAGTCTGGGATCGAGTCGGGGATCTAGTCGGGGATCGGGTCGGGATCGGGTCAGGGATCGAGTCGGGGATCTGTTCTGGGATCGGGTCAGGGATCGAGTCGGCGATCCAGTCAGGGATCGGGTGAGGGGATCGAGTCGGGGATCGGGTCAGGGATCTAGTCAGGGATCGGGTCGGGATCGGGCCGGGGATCGGGCCAGGGATCGGGATAGGGATCGGGTTATGGTTATGGTTAGGGTTAGGGTTAGGGTTAGGGTTATGGTTAGGGTTAGGGTTATGGTTAGGGTTAGGGTTAGGGTTAGGGTTAGCTTTAGAACCATTTAGGGTCAGGGATCGGGTCGGGATCGAGTCTGGGATCGGGTCTGGGATCGGGTCAGGGATCTAGTCAGGGATCGGGTGAGGGGATCGAGTCGGGGATCGAGTCGGGGATCTAGTCAGGGATCGGGTCGGGATCGGGTCAGGGATCGAGTCGGGGATCTGTTCTGGGATCGGGTCAGGGATCGAGTCGGCGATCCAGTCAGGGATCGGGTGAGGGGATCGAGTCGGGGATCTTGTCAGGGATCTAGTCAGGGATCGGGTCGGGATCGGGCCGGGGATCGGGCCAGGGATCGGGATAGGGATCGGGTTATGGTTATGGTTAGGGTTAGGGTTAGGGTTAGGGTTATGGTTAGGGTTAGGGTTAGGGTTATGGTTAGGGTTAGGGTTAGGGTTAGGGTTAGGGTTAGCTTTAGAACCATTTAGGGTCAGGGATCGGGTCGGGATCGAGTCTGGGATCGGGTCTGGGATCGGGTCAGTGATCTAGTCAGGGATCGGGTGAGGGGATCGAGTCTGGGATCGAGTCGGGGATCTAGTCAGGGATCGGGTCGGGATCGGGTCAGGGATCGAGTCGGGGATCGAGTCTGGGATCGGGTCAGGGATCGAGTCGGCGATCCAGTCAGGGATCGGGTGAGGGGATCGAGTCGGGGATCGGGTCAGGGATCTAGTCGGGGATCGGGTCGGGATCGGGCCGGGGATCGGGCCAGGGATCGGGATAGGGATCGGGTTATGGTTAGGGTTAGGGTTAGGGTTAGGGTTAGGGTTAGGGTTAGGGTTATGGTTAGGGTTAGGGTTAGGGTTAGGGTTAGCTTTAGAACCATTTAGGGTCAGGGATCGGGTCGGGATCGAGTCTGGGATCGGGTCTGGGATCGGGTCAGGGATCTAGTCAGGGATCGGGTGAGGGGATCGAGTCTGGGATCGAGTCGGGGATCTAGTCAGGGATCGGGTCGGGATCGGGTCAGGGATCGAGTCGGGGATCTGTTCTGGGATCTGGTCAGGGATCGAGTCGGCGATCCAGTCAGGGATCGGGTGAGGGGATCGAGTCGGGGATCGGGTCAGGGATCTAGTCAGGGATCGGGTCGGGATCGGGCCGGGGATCGGGTCAGGGATCGGGATAGGGATCGGGTTATGGTTATGGTTAGGGTTAGGGTTAGGGTTAGGGTTATGGTTAGGGTTAGGGTTAGGGTTATGGTTAGGGTTAGGGTTAGGGTTAGGGTTAGCTTTAGAACCATTTAGGGTCAGGGTTAGGGTCGGGATCGAGTCTGGGATCGGGTCTGGGATCGGGTCAGGGATCTAGTCAGGGATCGGGTGAGGGGATCGAGTCTGGGATCGAGTCGGGGATCTAGTCAGGGATCGGGTCGGGATCGGGTCAGGGATCGAGTCGGGGATCTGTTCTGGGATCGGGTCAGGGATCGAGTCGGCGATCCAGTCAGGGATCGGGTGAGGGGATCGAGTCGGGGATCGGGTCAGGGATCTAGTCAGGGATCGGGTCGGGATCGGGCCGGGGATCGGGCCAGGGATCGGGATAGGGATCGGGTTATGGTTATGGTTAGGGTTAGGGTTAGGGTTAGGGTTATGGTTAGGGTTAGGGTTATGGTTAGGGTTAGGGTTAGGGTTAGGGTTAGGGTTAGCTTTAGAACCATTTAGGGTCAGGGATCGGGTCGGGATCGAGTCTGGGATCGGGTCTGGGATCGGGTCAGGGATCTAGTCAGGGATCGGGTGAGGGTATCGAGTCTGGGATCGAGTCGGGGATCTAGTCAGGGATCGGGTCGGGATCGGGTCAGGGATCGAGTCGGGGATCTGTTCTGGGATCGGGTCAGGGATCGAGTCGGCGATCCAGTCAGGGATCGGGTGAGGGGATCGAGTCGGGGATCGGGTCAGGGATCTAGTCAGGGATCGGGTCGGGATCGGGCCGGGGATCGGGCCAGGGATCGGG
>NW_027118795.1:900000-1064322 GCF_036417845.1 Apteryx mantelli | reverse complement strand
TCCCACCCCGGCACTCACAACGGGGCTGTTATCGCCACGGGAACACGGATGCTTCCAGGTTCCGTCCCACAGTGTCTCCAGTGCTGGCCACGAGCGACAAGGTCAGGTGTGTAGCAGGGCCGGGCCAGCACCAGGGGCCACTGATGCTCGGGAGAAGATGCAGGGGAGCTGCGCGCGGACAGGAGGGCCTGCGTGATGGCTCAGAGGGATGGCCCAAATCCACTGCAGGCCAGAGCAGGCTCAGGCCAGATTTCAGTTTTCTCTTTTCTCCAGTTTTTCACTTTGCCCCCACGCTGGAAGATGGACTGCCGGTGGGAAGGAGGCTGCTGCGGGCAGGCCTAGCACTGCCTGCACTGTGCATCACCTGTCCCGGGGCAGAGAGAGGGACAAGAGGCCCTGGGGCCAGAGCCCGCTGGCTTCATGGCCTTCCCTGCAAATGCCTCCTTTTCTCTTGCAGGCTTTGAGACGGACTGCATGGCTGGCTACGGCATCCCAGAAGCGATGGACTGGGAAAGCTATGGCTGCAGTGGCCAGGTACTGCCCCCGCAGCCAGCTGGCTGCACGGGGACAGATGGGGCCTTGGTTTTCCAAGAGCATCCAGAGGGGATCCTGGCAGAGGTGCTTGCCAGGCCTCTTGGAGAGGAGCTGGCCTCGCAGAGGCCGGGGGCAAGTGGGACAGCTCCTGCAGCTGTGGGGGGGGAGGAGGAGACACGTGCCTGGCACCAGGGCCCTGACGCCTCCCAGGCCCTCTCCCAGCTGCACGGAAGCAGTTGCAGCACCAGGCAAACCCCAGCGAACAACCATCCACACGTGCCTTGCAGCCAGTGACAGAGGCAAACTCTTCAGGGCAGTTCCTAGTGGAAACCTTTCTCCGGGCTCCCTTGTGCACAGTCTTCTGCAGCGCGGGAAGAGGGACTGCTGGTGGGAGAGAGCCCACTCCAGGCAGACAGCACTGCCTGTGCTGTGCACCGCCTGCTCCGGGCCGGGGGAGGAAGAGAGGCCCTGGGGCCAGAGTCTCTGCCTTCGTGGCTTCCCCTGCCAAAGCCTCCTTTTCTCTTTCAGGCTCTGGGCACCGACAGGCTGGCTGGCAGTGACCAGCCAGAACCTATGGAGTGGGAGAGCTATGGCTCCAGTGGCCAGGTATTCCCCCTGCTGCCGGCTGGACGGGGAGAGGTGGGGGCTTGCTCCTTCCTCTGCCTCCCAAGCATGTCAGTTGAGCAAGTCCTGGGAGAACAGGCCAGGAGGCGTCCTCGGGACACTGCAATGCCTTTGGCTGCAGAAAACCCATCAGCCTCCTCCTGCAAGCACTTCCTGGGCAGGCGCACTTGGGGACAAGCTCTCAGCAGCGCTCACGGGAGTGCGGCACTGCTGTCACCTCCCGGGTGGGCAAAAAGGCCACAGGCGCTTGCCAGCCTCCTGGAGAGGAGCTGGCCACTCAGAGGATTTGAGGGCAAGTGGCACAGCTGCCACGGCTGCAGAGGCGAAGGCGTGAAACATGCCGGCGACAAGGGCCCTGCCACCTCCAGGCCCTCTCCCAGAGGCAGGGAAGACACTGAAGGACCAAGCATGTGCTGGAGAACAGCCTTCCCGAGGCTCCTGGTAGTCAGGGACAGGCACAGAACCGGCACTTTAGCTGCCTGCTTGCCCACAGCGCTCCTCCAGCTCTGAAAGGGATGGCTGCTGGGAAGGACCCTGCTGTGGGCAGGCAATAACACTGCCTGTGCTGTGCACCGCCTGCCCCGGGCAGGGAGAGGACAAGAGGCCCTGGGGCCAGAGCCTCTGGCTTTGTGGCTTCCCCTGCCAAAGCCTCCTTTTCTCTTTCAGGCTCTGGGCACCAACAGCCTGGCAGGCTGCAGCCAACCGGAGCCCATGGAGTGGGAGAGTTACGGCTCCAGTGGCCAGGTATTCCCCCTGCTGCCGGCTGGACGGGGACAGATGGGGGCCTGACCTTCCCTGTTCCTGTTGTTTCTGGGGTGAATTCCAAAAGCAGCCAGTGGGGATCCTGGCAGGGGTGTCAGGGAGGTCTCGCAGGCACGGGCGCTGGGGCAGAGCTGCCCAACGTGCAGCAGCGGCAAAGCCCCTCGGGGGCTGGCTGCCTGAGCCCTCTCCCTGGCTGTGGCCTCAGGTCTGCACGGGAAGCCTCTGGCGGCGCGCGACTGGCAGCAGCTCTCCCTCGGAAAGAGTCTGGGAAGCCAGGAAAGAGGCTCTGTTAATGCTGGGATGCCCCAACACATTCCTTTCCCCTAAAAATGCCTCCTTTTCTGTTGCAGGCTAGATGTCCTTCACCCTGGCTGCTGCTAGGAAGCGCCGTGCTTCCTCAGGCCTCTGTCTATAGCTCTTTCCTCAGATTACGTAGATTTTTAGTGAAGAGAATGTTGTGTTGTTGTGTTTTTTGTGTTTTTTAAATATATATTGATGTGTAGTGCTTTAAGTGTTGTGTTTGTTTTTAAGTGAGCTCCAGTCACAAAAGCATGCAGACTGTAGGTATGTTTGTTGAGCTTTGCTAAATAGCTGCATGATTTCAGCTATCATGTGCAGGTGAGGTCCCGAAGAAAGGTATCTGTAGGACTCCCCTTGAAATGTGGGTCTGGGGATGCCTGAGGGGGGGGAGATCGACAAGCCTATCCCCCGGCGTACCTCTGAAGCTTTCAGGATGGCTGCGAGAACATTTACCCACAGTCCACACGCCCAAGTCAAAGGGAAGCTGTAGGGCCCAAAGGACGTACAGCCTTGAAAGGCAAAGGCGAGCTCTCAGAGACTCGTGGTGAATACATGGCTCGGCATGGGCTTGGAAACCGTCAGGAAAGGCCTTATGGGGGGGGGGTACAGTTTCCCAGGAGGGTCCTCGTGAAGAAATCGCCTGCTGCAGGAATCGCGCCCGTGCTGGAGACCGTGATGGCAGCTGCTAACGTCCCTATGCAGTCACCGGGGACTGGAACCAAGTGACCAAGGGAGGTCGTCCCCGTTCCTCGGCGGGTGTGGGAGTTCATGTGTTGGGCCCGTTTTGTCTGCTTCAGTTGCGTGGCACTCATGTCCCAGGGCTGCGACCAGGCTTTCCCGTCCCTTGCAGCAGCCTGCTTTCTCCTCCTCCTGCCTCCCGGCTGCCGGGGCGTCTGGCTGGCTCTCCAGCCCACGCTCTGTGCTGAGCCGCCTCGGATTTCCTCTCCCAAAGAGCTCGAGGAAGGGACGAGCTGACCACTGCACGCAAACGCTGGGCGAGAGGAGCTGGCGGGTGCAAGGAAGGCGGTGTCCTTCCCCTAACTGAGCAGGAAGAGGTCCCAACAGCTTTGACTGAGTCTCGTTCCAGTTTTGTGTGGTTTGGGGGGAATTCGGGGCTCGCCCTTCACCGCTCGGTGCCTGCCAGGAAGAGGGGTCTTCGGGGAGGGCGAGGTGTGGGGCAGCACGGAGTGAGCCAGAGCAGCGTCCTGGTCGGCAGCGCTGCCTGCGCATGTCTCTGAGCACCCATTTACTGGCTTGGGTGCTCTGGCTGGTGCTTGGGAAAGGCCAAGCCCTGGGCACACATGGCCGTGCCCGGGGAAGGCCTGGCATAGGCTAGTCAAGGGCTGGCTCGGTCTTGCTCTTGAACTCTCCTGCAAGCCAAGGGCAGGCCAGGGCTGCAGGCCGGCCCCGCGGTGGCCTCGCAGCAGCGGGGCGATGGTGCGGGAAAGCGGCAACGCAACAGTGCGCGGTTGTGCTGGTAGTGCCAAGCGCTGGGAGACCGGCTGCGGCGAGCAGAGCTGCGTGCCGCTGGAGCGAGAGGTGCCAGCGGAGGGTCGCAAGCTGCAGAAGGGCTCTTGATAGGAGCCATGGAGCATTATCTCGCTGCTGGCCTCCGAGACCTAGACGGACTGCTGAGTGCGGAGGAGAAGAGGGGCAAGGTGCGTGCTGGACGGATGCAGAGGGCTCAGCTTGGGAGCCGGCGACCACGCAGGGCTGCTCTGGGGCATGCGGCAGTGCGGAGGGAAGTGGCAGCGATAGACAGAGGGCAGTGGAGGCTCTCCGGGGGTCCTGTCTCTCTGCCCGTGCTGGATTCCAGCTCGGCAGACGGCAGGGGTGGCGTGCAAGGACACAAGGGCTTTGGTCTACAGGCTTTGGAGCTGTAGGGAAGGAGGCGACGAAGCAGAGAGCTGCTGTGGAATAGGCCACTCTTTGCACTCTCCTTGGGCTCTTTCAAGAGCATTTCTGGTACGTGCTGGGCAGAAGCCTCTTGAGATGGTGGCCCGAATGCCCATGAGCGTCTCTGTCTTTTTAGCTCGGGCGCAGAAGACAGCAACTCCGAGTAGGATGTCCTGAGCTGCTGGATATCCCGCTCGGGGTCAAACTCCCGTTGCTGCCTGGCTCCAACGCTGTCTCCTACCGGACTGAGCTGGGGGAAAAGGTAAAAGCAGGGCAACGGGGGAGGAAAAGTCCCTCCTTTTGCATTATCTCCTTGCCCAGACCCATTGAGCAGCCTGCAAAAGAAAGAGCCTTTCACAGAAATCAGCGTGGTGACGTGCTGTAGAGTGGGAGCTGCAGTCCTTAAATGAGGCAGGCCTCAGTGGCAAAGCAAGCTCCGGGCTCCGTGCCGCTGACAGAAGGCAGGAGTTGCAAAGAGCAGGCCCGATATCGGCCCACAGGTCGGCAGAGCGTCTCCCACTGCTGCTCTCTGCCCGTGCACGAGCTTGCCAGAGCCAACGCCAGCCTGCCTTTGTGGCGCCGTGCAAGCGTGCCGCTCATGCCCTGCGTGCAGTAGGCAGCAAGGCGTCCAGGTGCTGGGGGAAGGGCTCCTTCTGGCAGGGCCCGAGATGTGAATCCAGGCTCTGCAGGCAATACTCTCAACCTCGGAGGCTTGAAAGCACTACCCTATGGGCTGACAAAGCTCGGAAGTCTCTTTCTCTCTTTCCTGATCTCTCCTACCCTGCTCATGCTGCGGACGATACTTTCTGCAGCTTCACCAGCCATCCGGTTATTTCAATCTGGGAGATCCATACTGCCGCTCCCTGAGCTCCGAGTACAACAGTCTGCACGACCCACATTTGCGAGCCTACTACCACCGCAAAGGCAACCTCCGGCGACTAAGGAGAGGAGGTTACATCACCAGCGACGGCAAAGTAGGTTGGACATCAGGGTGAGAAGAGCAGTTTCCATCGGAGGGGCAGCGGCAGGTTGCCAGAGCGCTTGCTGCAGCCGCTTCTTGCGGGTGGAGGGCGCAGGGCTGCTGGCTGATTTCCCCTGGGGCAGAAGGAGCCAGAGCCCGCTCCGGGAATTCCCACTCCTGCTCTTCCAAGGCTGTGCCGCGCTGCCTTGGCGCCGACGGAGCAGCGGGCGTGTGGGCTGGCGGCGGAGCGAGGGGCGCTGCTCCCCGCTGGCTGGCTGGCTGGCTGGCTGGGAGCAAAGCCGCCAGCCGCTGGGCAGGGCAGGCTGTGCAGGGGAGCAGCTCCCGCTGCCTTAGTGCTCTTTGGGGCAAGGCAGGCTGCGGAGTGAGCGTGACAAGTGGTGGCTGCTTTCTCCCCTCATCTCGCCATAGGTCGTTTGCACCCTGCGGGAGTTCAACGAGTACAGGCAGTACCTGACCACGCTCAAGAAAGAGGCTGACAAAATGTACCGTCGAGAACAAGTACGTAAAGCTCAGGGTTCACAGGGCTGGGGCTGGGGGCGGGCAGGAAAGTCATCCCCCAGCGCCTGCCGGCAGTGCCGAGGGAAGTCCTTCTCTCCTGCCCTGGGTGCGCGGCTGAAGCAGAGCGCTGCTCTGGGCCAGCGTGAAGCCTCCACACGCAGGTGCGTGAGAGCATGTTGTGGCAAAGGGAGCTAAAGCCTGCTGTCAACTTTCAGCAAACGCTTCGAGAACAACCGGCAAAATTAAAGAATGCCCCCGAACTGCCGCAAGGCATGGACATTTCTCGCCTGCGAGAGCGGCTGCTGTGGGAGCAACGAGAGAGCCTGAGAGCTGCAGAGCAGGACGTGAGGGCCAGGTAAGAGGCAGCACAAGGAAGGCTTGCGCTCGGAGCGGGCCCGTGGCCCTTCGGCGAGGTGCTGCCTGGGCCTTGTGTTCCAGGAAAGTGCCCAGTTGCTGCGTGAGCAGAGGCTGGTTGTGCCTAGAGTGGTGCAAGCAGTGCCTGGAGGCTGGCAAAGGCAGCTGGAAGCTCTTTGGGGCACTGGAGCCGGGAAGCCCAGAGCAGGAGGAGGGCAGGGGCTGAGCAGGAATGGTCTGGGCAAGACAGCTCCAGGTGCTCTCTTTCAGGCATCTGTATGTCTCTTGCAAGGTATCTCGCCAGGACTGCGGAGAGCATGGAGAAGCCCGAGGCTCCTGAAGAAGACGCACGCCTCCCCCAGCCGGCTGAGCAGGAGCAGGTGCGCCTGGCACTCTCAGTGGGCTCTTGTGCTCTCAGACTCCGCCACTCAGCACAAATCCCTTAGCTGCACCACGTGTCCCCCACGGTCCCTGTTGCTGGTTTCTCGTGTGGCGAGCATGCAGCGTCCCTGAGGCCAGTAGTGCCGGTGCTTAGCCATTGGCGGGTTGGTTTCCTCCTCCTGCAGGAGCTCAGAGGTTAGCTTAGAGAAGAGCCTGCTGTTGCCCGATTCTCATTAGCGGGGCATGTTAAATGCTGCCCGGCTCCATCCTGTGGCACAGCCTGACAGGCAAAGCATGACAGCAGCTGGGTGCTGCAGGAAGAAGGACTTTGCACAGGTGGCTAGAGCGATTGCAGCAACCCTTTTGGATCGCTTGGGAAGCGTTTGGTAGGCAGCCCATCAGACGCCTCTGAGGCCAGGCTGTCGGCCAGGCGGAGGCAGCAGCGCGTTGCCGGAGGAGCCACGCGAGCTGGCAAATGGGGAGAAAGCAGAGCGAGGCAAGCTGAGGTGGCAGGCTATGACGGAGCATCTTCTCTGCCTTCTCGGGACCAAATCGCCACAGATGCTGTTGAGCGTGTTGCAGCCACCTTGCAATCCTTCGTAGCTTCCCAATTTGAACGGCACTTCCAGTGCAAATTTTCTGACATCCTGAAGCTGCCCCTTGAGGCTATTTCCAAGAGAGAACCGCAGCCACCCCAGACACCTGTCTCCACCCAGGTCACAAAAGAAGGGCAAGGATCAGCTAGTGCCTCTGGACATCGGACACCAGACGCCACAATGTTGCCCCTGCTGCAACCTTTGCAAAATGTTGCTGCTGTGTTGCAAGAGAGTAGCACACTTGCAAGGCGTGGCCATCCAAAAATGCCACTTCCAACGTTCAGCACCTCCATGCAGAATTAAAAGCGTATGCGGAAATGATTGTCCGTGATGCTCTTGACACTCTGAAGAAGGAGAAGAAGTGGTTAGAAAAAGAAATGCATGCCAAGGCAAGATGCTTTGAGGACACTTCAGAAGAAAGCACCGAGGAGAGTGAGCTAGTGGAGCAGCTAGTAGAGCAGTGTGGTCGCCCTCTGAGCACAGCGGCTTCAGGAGGGAACTGTGGAAGGCGGGTCGCAAAAGAGCCCAGACCAAGAGGTGGGAAGGAGAGCTCTCTGGGCCAGGGCTTTCTAAGGCCGGAAGAAAAGAAAATCCCTGCTAAAAAATTACACAAGCATCCAGCAGGCATGAAGCTCCCGCCTATCACCATCCCCGGAATGGTCATGCCTTCAGAGGACGAAGCAGAATCTGAAGAATCTCAAGAGGAACTGTCACCTAATCTCCTCCCACCTGTCCTGCAAAGCTCCGAGCAAGATGCTCAGAGCACACCAGAAGGCGTGCAGAAGCCCCTCGATCACCCCTCGGCACCCACATCAAGACCTTGTGCTCCAGTGCTGGAAAGCCCGTCCCTCCATCAGCTCCAAAGCCCCCTTCCCAGAGAGGGGCCCGGCGGAGAGCCACGCGCGTAAAGCCTCTGACGGGCAAGAGCGAGCCAGGCGAGTGCTGAGAGAGGCCACTGGCTGGGTGGCTGCTGGGGGCTGAGCTGAGGAGGTGTGTGGCTCCGGCCTTCAGAGCTGCTCTCACACCGGTGCTGAGAAGCAACGGCCAGCAAGAGAAGCGAGGGAGTTTGCTCAGCCTCTTGAACAGTCCGTGGGGAAAAGAACATGCACAAAGCACATGGCAGAGGGCTGCGCTCCACCTCCCTCCTGCTGCCTTTGCCGGGCCGGGGAAGGCTCGGCACCCTGTGGCGCTCATGGCCCTGTCCTTCCCTGCCTGCCTCCCTCGGAGCCGCAGGGGCTGCCGATGGTGCGACTCGCGCGTCAGTGCGGAAGAGGCCTCACCGCGTGGCACAGCCCCTCCGGCTGCCCTCCCAAGGATCTTCCAGCATAGCTGCTGCCCAGAGCCGCAGAGCCCCCGGGGAGCGGAGCCCCCTGCCCCCCCGCGCCTCCTCCCTTCCCCGCGCCTCCCCAGCAGAGAATAAAGGCTTTACTTCCAAGCGCTGCTCTTGCCTCCTGGGATTCTTTTGCTGCTCTCGTGATTTACAGCTCATCACAACAGTCACCAGCAACTCCTCCAACAGTGGGACAAGACCTTATGCCTAACTGGCAAGGCAGAGGAGTGGGAGTTTCTCTTCAACCAGCCACAACGAGTTTTCTCACGTGGACTGGGAAGGCCTGGGCTATCAAGGAGTCATCAGGGAAGGAGAGGCGCCTCCCAGCGCTTGCCCTCGCCTCTGTGTTGCTGAGCTAAGTTCATGTGCCTAGGTTAGGGTGCCTGTGGCACGAAGACTGCTGTGCTTCAGAGTTCTTGTGAAATGTTTCCATGGCCAGCAGTCGATTGCCTTCCGTAAATTCAGTGCAGCAGGAGCCTTGCGGCCCACCGCAGTTGCCGAGAAACCACAGAAAATCGACAGGCGAGAACAAGTACGGCTCACACTTCACACTCAGAGTGTGGAGGGTTGGGGCTTTTCTTGTTTTCTCTCCAAAAGACACAGAATAAAGGTGAGATGAGCACTGCTGCGGTGGGCCAGGCATTCTGGCGTGGACGTGACTGCCAGGCTCAGAGCTGAGATAGCGCAGGGCACGGGGGTGGCGAGAGGCAGGAGAATCGTCCCCAAGTAGAGGAGTGCTGAGGGAACCCTTCTCTCCTCCCCCGGGTGCTGGACCACTGTGCTTGCGCAAGCAAAGTTTGCATCCTGAGGGAAGAGGCGCTCCTTGTAAAGACAGTGGCGCAGCCTGCGTTTGGAGCCTTGGAAAGGCAGGTGGAAGCTGTTCCGGTGGCTTGAGCAAAGAAACCCCCAGAGAGCTGATGGCAGTGGCTGAGCAGCAAAGAGTCTGGGGGCTGATGCAGTAAAGCGACATAACTCAGAGCAGCTCTGTCCTTTGTGAGGAATTCATTCATGGCAGAGAGTCTTCTGAGCCTTTTGAAGAGAAGGCAGGCTTGGGAAAAGATCAGGTAATGGGATGGCGGGCTGGTGGCTCTGAGGAAGCCGTCCCAGGAGTCAACTTTTGCCTCCTTGTGACAGTGGTGCTCCAAACTCCCACTCTCCCTCCGTCCAAGTTGCGGTTTTCTAACCTGTCGCCCAGGAAGTGGGGCAAAGGCACCCCCGGGTGTCACCCTTTCTTCTAGGAGCCAGTCACAAGGTAGTTGCCTGATGCAACTACAGGACTCTCGTTGTGAGAGCACAGCCGCTTTGGGGTTAGTGGCTTCACGCAGGGGAGGAGAGGCTCGCTGAGGAGAGAGCCTGCTCTTGCCTGACACGAGATTCCCATTGGCGGAGGTCTCCTCAAAGGCTGCGCGGGTCTGTCCCGTCCAAGAGCCTCTCTGGAAGTATGGCAAGAATGGAGCGCGGTGACAGCCAGGAGTCAAGGCTTAACCTTCTTTTGTCCCGACAATCAAGGTGCAAAAGAGGGAATGATGGGTCAGGGCACCTTCAGCCTCTCGCCTGGCTCTGTACTTGACACAGAGCTTGCTCCCCCATCCCGGTCAGGCTGGCAGCCTGCGGCAGCCTTCTTCAGACTGCACCCGGACTGCAGGCACATACACTACGTAGTGAACGCTGCCAGGCCGTGCCCGTGTCAGGCTGGAGCCTGGGCAGCCACTACCTTCCAGTCCGGGGCCCGATGTACGAGGTCTGCCGCACCCGGATCCAAAAGCATGACCTCAGGGTGGCTGCAGCCACCCTTGTTTTAGGAAATGGCCCCTGCTTGACTTTTAGAAACAGCAGCAACACTTGACTCCTTGACGGGAGAAACCTCCCACACCTGTATCCCAGGTGACGTCCCCCAGCACCAGTTTTTCCTTCGGCAAGTCACAGACAGTGCTTGAAAGAATGGTCTCTCCTGGGCTGCAGGAGCCTGGCGCCTCGAGGCAGCGCTGCGCCTGCTGCGACAAGGCTTCTTCCCGCCGCGTAACGCCAGGGCTGCTTGCAGAGCCTCAGGTTTTACACGTAGCAGCCGCAGGCTGCGGCCCAAGGCTATCGCAGTGCCTACCCCTCTTCTCCCCCACCTGCTTCCTCCCCTTGCTCGAGCAGGCTCTGGCGTAACAGCGGCGGCGGCCCTTCAGCCGCCCTTTGGAGGCAACGCCGCTCGCTCGGTGCCTGGTCGCCAGCTTTACAGAGGCCTCTCTGTTTTGGCTGTGGCGGAGCTGCGAGCGCGTCGGGGCTTGGGGAGGGCAGGTGCGCTGCTAAAATGCACGAGCTCCCCCACTGCCTGCAGCTGGCCCACGCTGGCGCTGGGCTGTGGCCGTGGCACTGCTCGCAGCCGCTTTCCCCAGGCTGAGCAGCCCCTGCAAACCCTGCCGACGGTCCCGCACACGGCGCTGCCGAGCTGCGGAGCAAAGCCCCTGCAGAGACTTGCGTCTCCTCCCGGGCAGCAGAGGGAGGACGCTGCCGAACGGCCTCCAGAAATGCCAGGCTGGGCAATGGCAGTGGGGGGCCTTGTGCCTTTGCAAGCCCTGGCGTAGGCCCCACGGAGGCTGCAGGGGGCTGAGCTGCCAGGCAAGGAACCACCGTCTTATACCCAGGGTGGCTGCGGGCTCCCCCTGCCAGCCCACGAGCCTCGCTGGGCTGAGGCCTTTGCTCAGCAGGGGTGCGACAGCTTCAGGTCTGCGCTGGTCAGGGCGGCCACGTGCCCCTTCTGCCCTCTCCAGGCGGAGCAGGCCAAGGGAACCCGTGTGATGGGCGGTAGTGCAGGAGCCGCGAGAAGGCTGGGCTCAGCCGCGGGACATGGCGCCTGCAAGGTGCCCAGCATGAGAAGAGAAGGAGCCCAGCAGGACACCAGAGGCTCCCAGGCCACCAACAACTCACAGGTGCTCTGCTATAGAGATGCATAGCTGGGAGCTGGGCAAAACTGGCCTTTGGGGTAATTGGGCTACCAAGGAACACGTCTCGACCGTGTGAAAGACACCTCCTAGTGTAAATCAGGTTGTAAGGGGAGCTGCAGAGCAGTGAAGCAAGAGCAAGGCGTTAAAGCGTGCTTGCAAGGGCCTAACAACAGCGCCGAGTGGACGCCAGCCTCTGCGGCAGGCGACCACCAGCATCAACACTGGATTGCTTGAGGAGACCTCATTCCCAGCCAGCAAGCCCAACACCAAGGATTTGTCTCTGCCGCCATGGTCATCAGTGCTAGGGTAAGGCCAACATAAGACCACCCTTCCTCACTGCGTCCCCACTGGCCCTGCCCTGCCCCCCACCCCGGGCACCTCACAACGGGGCTGTTATCGCCACGGGAACACGGATGCTTCCAAGGTTCCGTCCCACAGTGTCTCCAGTGCTGGCCACGGAGCGACAAGGTCAGGTGTGTAGCAGGGCCGGCCAGCACCAGGGGCCACTGATGCTCGGGAGAAGATGCAGGGGAGCTGCGCGCGGACAGGAGGGCCTGCGTGATGGCTCAGAGGGATGGCCCAAATCCACTGCAGGCCAGAGCAGGCTCAGGCCAGATTTCAGTTTTCTCTTTTCTCCAGTTTTCACTTTGCCCCCACGCTGGAAGATGGACTGCCGGTGGGAAGGAGGCTGCTGCGGGCAGGCCTAGCACTGCCTGCACTGTGCATCACCTGTCCCGGGCAGAGAGAGGACAAGAGGCCCTGGGGCCAGAGCCCGCTGGCTTCATGGCCTTCCCTGCAAATGCCTCCTTTTCTCTTGCAGGCTTTGGAGACGGACTGCATGGCTGGCTACGGCATCCCAGAAGCGATGGACTGGGAAAGCTATGGCTGCAGTGGCCAGGTACTGCCCCCGCAGCCAGCTGGCTGCACGGGGACAGATGGGGCCTTGGTTTTCCAAGAGCATCCAGAGGGGATCCTGGCAGAGGTGCTTGCCAGCCTCTTGGAGAGGAGCTGGCCTCGCAGAGGCCGGGGGGCAAGTGGGACAGCTCCTGCAGCTGTGGGGGGGGAGGAGGAGACACGTGCCTGGCACCAGGGCCCTGACGCCTCCCAGGCCCTCTCCCAGCTGCACGGAAGCAGTTGCAGCACCAGGCAAACCCCAGCGAACAACCATCCACACGTGCCTTGCAGCCAGTGACAGAGGCAAACTCTTCAGGGCAGTTCCTAGTGGAAACCTTTCTCCGGGCTCCCTTGTGCACAGTCTTCTGCAGCGCGGGAAGAGGGACTGCTGGTGGGAGAGAGCCCACTCCAGGCAGACAGCACTGCCTGTGCTGTGCACCGCCTGCTCCGGGCCGGGGGAGGAAGAGAGGCCCTGGGGCCAGAGTCTCTGCCTTCGTGGCTTCCCCTGCCAAAGCCTCCTTTTCTCTTTCAGGCTCTGGGCACCGACAGGCTGGCTGGCAGTGACCAGCCAGAACCTATGGAGTGGGAGAGCTATGGCTCCAGTGGCCAGGTATTCCCCCTGCTGCCGGCTGGACGGGGAGAGGTGGGGGCTTGCTCCTTCCTCTGCCTCCCAAGCATGTCAGTTGAGCAAGTCCTGGGAGAACAGGCCAGGAGGCGTCCTCGGGACACTGCAATGCCTTTGGCTGCAGAAAACCCATCAGCCTCCTCCTGCAAGCACTTCCTGGGCAGGCGCACTTGGGGACAAGCTCTCAGCAGCGCTCACGGGAGTGCGGCACTGCTGTCACCTCCCGGGTGGGCAAAAAGGCCACAGGCGCTTGCCAGCCTCCTGGAGAGGAGCTGGCCACTCAGAGGATTTGAGGGCAAGTGGCACAGCTGCCACGGCTGCAGAGGCGAAGGCGGTGAAACATGCCGGCGACAAGGGCCCTGCCACCTCCCAGGCCCTCTCCCAGAGGCAGGGAAGACACTGAAGGACCAAGCATGTGCTGGAGAACAGCCTTCCCGAGGCTCCTGGTAGTCAGGGACAGGCACAGAACCGGCACTTTAGCTGCCTGCTTGCCCACAGCGCTCTCCAGCTCTGAAAGGGATGGGCTGCTGGGAAGGACCCTGCTGTGGGCAGGCAATAACACTGCCTGTGCTGTGCACCGCCTGCCCCGGGCAGGCAGAGGACAAGAGGCCCTGGGGCCAGAGCCTCTGGCTTTGTGGCTTCCCCTGCCAAAGCCTCCTTTTCTCTTTCAGGCTCTGGGCACCAACAGCCTGGCAGGCTGCAGCCAACCGGAGCCCATGGAGTGGGAGAGTTACGGCTCCAGTGGCCAGGTATTCCCCCTGCTGCCGGCTGGACGGGGACAGATGGGGGCCTGACCTTCCCTGTTCCTGTTGTTTCTGGGGTGAATTCCAAAAGCAGCCAGTGGGGATCCTGGCAGGGGTGTCAGGGAGGTCTCGCAGGCACGGGCGCTGGGGCAGAGCTGCCCAACGTGCAGCAGCGGCAAAGCCCTCGGGGGCTGGCTGCCTGAGCCCTCTCCCTGGCTGTGGCCTCAGGTCTGCACGGGAAGCCTCTGGCGGCGCGCGACTGGCAGCAGCTCTCCTCGGAAAGAGTCTGGGAAGCCAGGAAAGAGGCTCTGTTAATGCTGGGATGCCCCCAACACATTCCTTTCCCCTAAAAATGCCTCCTTTTCTGTTGCAGGCTAAGATGTCCTTCACCCTGGCTGCTGCTAGGAAGCGCCGTGCTTCCTCAGGCCTCTGTCTATAGCTCTTTCCTCAATTACGTAGATTTTTAGTGAAGAGAATGTTGTGTTGTTGTGTTTTTGTGTTTTTTAAATATATATTGATGTGTAGTGCTTTAAGTGTTGTGTGTTGTTTTTAAGTGAGCTCCAGTCACAAAAAGCATGCAGACTGTAGGTATGTTTGTTGAGCTTTGCTAAATAGCTGCATGATTTCAGCTATCATGTGCAGGTGAGGTCCCGAAGAAAGGTATCTGTAGGACTCCCCTTGAAATGTGGGTCTGGGGATGCCTGAGGGGGGGAGATCGACAAGCCCTATCCCCCGGCGTACCTCTGAAGCTTTCAGGATGGCTGCGAGAACATTTACCCACAGTCCACACGCCCAAGTCAAAGGGAAGCTGTAGGGCCCAAAGGACGTACAGCCTTGAAAGGCAAAGGCGAGCTCTCAGAGACTCGTGGTGAATACATGGCTCGGCATGGGCTTGGAAACCGTCAGGAAAGGCCTTATGGGGGGGGGGTACAGTTTCCCAGGAGGGTCCTCGTGAAGAAATCGCCTGCTGCCAGGAATCGCGCCCGTGCTGGAGACCGTGATGGCAGCTGCTACGTCCCTATGCAGTCACCGGGGACTGGAACCAAGTGACCAAGGGAGGTCGTCCCCGTTCCTCGGCGGGTGTGGGAGTTCATGTGTTGGGGCCCGTTTTGTCTGCTTCAGTTGCGTGGCACTCATGTCCCAGGGCTGCGACCAGGCTTTCCCGTCCCTTGCAGCAGCCTGCTTTCTCCTCCTCCTGCCTCCCGGCTGCCGGGGCGTCTGGCTGGCTCTCCAGCCCACGGCTCTGTGCTGAGCCGCCTCGGATTTCCTCTCCCAAAGAGCTCGAGGAAGGGACGAGCTGACCACTGCACGCAAACGCTGGGCGAGAGGAGCTGGCGGGTGCAAGGAAGGCGGTGTCCTTCCCCTAACTGAGCAGGAAGAGGTCCCAACAGCTTTGACTGAGTCTCGTTCCAGTTTTGTGTGGTTTGGGGGGAATTCGGGGGCTCGCCCTTCACCGCTCGGTGCCTGCCAGGAAGAGGGGTCTTCGGGGAGGGCGAGGTGTGGGGCAGCACGGAGTGAGCCAGAGCAGCGTCCTGGTCGGCAGCGCTGCCTGCGCATGTCTCTGAGCACCCATTTACTGGCTTGGGTGCTCTGGCTGGTGCTTGGGAAAGGCCAAGCCCTGGGCACACATGGCCGTGCCCGGGGAAGGCCTGGCATAGGCTAGTCAAGGGCTGGCTCGGTCTTGCTCTTGAACTCTCCTGCAAGCCAAGGGCAGGCCAGGGCTGCAGGCCGGCCCCGCGGTGGCCTCGCAGCAGCGGGGCGATGGTGCGGGAAAGCGGCAACGCAACAGTGCGCGGTTGTGCTGGTAGTGCCAAGCGCTGGGAGACCGGCTGCGGCGAGCAGAGCTGCGTGCCGCTGGAGCGAGAGGTGCCAGCGGAGGGTCGCAGCTGCAGAAGGGCTCTTGATAGGAGCCATGGAGCATTATCTCGCTGCTGGCCTCCGAGACCTAGACGGACTGCTGAGTGCAGAGGAGAAGAGGGGCAAGGTGCGTGCTGGACGGATGCAGAGGGCTCAGCTTGGGAGCCGGCGACCACGCAGGGCTGCTCTGGGGCATGCGGCAGTGCGGAGGGAAGTGGCAGCGATAGACAGAGGGCAGTGGAGGCTCTCCGGGGGTCCTGTCTCTCTGCCCGTGCTGGATTCCAGCTCGGCAGACGGCAGGGGTGGCGTGCAAGGACACAAGGGCTTTGGTCTACAGGCTTTGGAGCTGTAGGGAAGGAGGCGACGAAGCAGAGAGCTGCTGTGGAATAGGCCACTCTTTGCACTCTCCTTGGGCTCTTTCAAGAGCATTTCTGGTACGTGCTGGGCAAGAAGCCTCTTGAGATGGTGGCCCGAATGCCCATGAGCGTCTCTGTCTTTTTAGCTCGGGCGCAGAAGACAGCAACTCCGAGTAGGATGTCCTGAGCTGCTGGATATCCCGCTCGGGGTCAAACTCCCGTTGCTGCCTGGCTCCAACGCTGTCTCCTACCGGACTGAGCTGGGGGAAAAGGTAAAAGCAGGGCAACGGGGGAGGAAAAGTCCCTCCTTTTGCATTATCTCCTTGCCCAGACCCATTGAGCAGCCTGCAAAAGAAAGAGCCTTTCACAGAAATCAGCGTGGTGACGTGCTGTAGAGTGGGAGCTGCAGTCCTTAAATGAGGCAGGCCTCAGTGGGCAAAGCAAGCTCCGGGCTCCGTGCCGCTGACAGAAGGCAGGAGTTGCAAAGAGCAGGGCCCGATATCGGCCACAGGTCGGCAGAGCGTCTCCCACTGCTGCTCTCTGCCCGTGCACGAGCTTGCCAGAGCCAACGCCAGCCTGCCTTGTGGCGCCGTGCAAGCGTGCCGCTCATGCCCTGCGTGCAGTAGGCAGCAAGGCGTCCAGGTGCTGGGGGAAGGGCTCCTTCTGGCAGGGCCCGAGATGTGAATCCAGGCTCTGCAGGCAATACTCTCAACCTCGGAGGCTTGAAAGCACTACCCTATGGGCTGACAAAGCTCGGAAGTCTCTTTCTCTCTTTCCTGATCTCTCCTACCCTGCTCATGCTGCGGACGATACTTTCTGCAGCTTCACCAGCCATCCGGTTATTTCAATCTGGGAGATCCATACTGCCGCTCCCTGAGCTCCGAGTACAACAGTCTGCACGACCCACATTTGCGAGCCTACTACCACCGCAAAGGCAACCTCCGGCGACTAAGGAGAGGAGGTTACATCACCAGCGACGGCAAAGTAGGTTGGACATCAGGGTGAGAAGAGCAGTTTCCATCGGAGGGGCAGCGGCAGGTTGCCAGAGCGCTTGCTGCAGCCGCTTCTTGCGGGTGGAGGGCGCAGGGCTGCTGGGCTGATTTCCCTGGGGGCAGAAGGAGCCCAGAGCCCGCTCCGGGAATTCCCACTCCTGCTCTTCCAAGGCTGTGCCGCGCTGCCTTGGCGCCGACGGAGCAGCGGGCGTGTGGGCTGGCGGCGGAGCGAGGGGCGCTGCTCCCCGCTGGCTGGCTGGCTGGCTGGCTGGGAGCAAAGCCGCCAGCCGCTGGGCAGGGCAGGCTGTGCAGGGGAGCAGCTCCCGCTGCCTTAGTGCTCTTTGGGGCAAGGCAGGCTGCGGAGTGAGCGTGACAAGTGGTGGCTGCTTTCTCCCCCTCATCTCGCCATAGGTCGTTTGCACCCTGCGGGAGTTCAACGAGTACAGGCAGTACCTGACCACGCTCAAGAAAGAGGCTGACAAAATGTACCGTCGAGAACAAGTACGTAAAGCTCAGGGTTCACAGGGCTGGGGCTGGGGGCGGGCAGGAAAGTCATCCCCCAGCGCCTGCCGGCAGTGCCGAGGGAAGTCCTTCTCTCCTGCCCTGGGTGCGCGGCTGAAGCAGAGCGCTGCTCTGGGCCAGCGTGAAGCCTCCACACGCAGGTGCGTGAGAGCATGTTGTGGCAAAGGGGAGCTAAAGCCTGCTGTCAACTTTCAGCAAACGCTTCGAGAACAACCGGCAAAATTAAAGAATGCCCCCGAACTGCCGCAAGGCATGGACATTTCTCGCCTGCGAGAGCGGCTGCTGTGGGAGCAACGAGAGAGCCTGAGAGCTGCAGAGCAGGACGTGAGGGCCAGGTAAGAGGCAGCACAAGGAAGGCTTGCGCTCGGAGCGGGCCCGTGGCCCTTCGGCGAGGTGCTGCCTGGGGCCTTGTGTTCCAGGAAAGTGCCCAGTTGCTGCGTGAGCAGAGGCTGGTTGTGCCTAGAGTGGTGCAAGCAGTGCCTGGAGGCTGGCAAAGGCAGCTGGAAGCTCTTTGGGGCACTGGAGCCGGGAAGCCCAGAGCAGGAGGAGGGCAGGGGCTGAGCAGGGAATGGTCTGGGCAAGACAGCTCCAGGTGCTCTCTTTCAGGCATCTGTATGTCTCTTGCAAGGTATCTCGCCAGGACTGCGGAGAGCATGGAGAAGCCCGAGGCTCCTGAAGAAGACGCACGCCTCCCCCAGCCGGCTGAGCAGGAGCAGGTGCGCCTGGCACTCTCAGTGGGCTCTTGTGCTCTCAGACTCCGCCACTCAGCACAAATCCCTTAGCTGCACCACGTGTCCCCCACGGTCCCTGTTGCTGGTTTCTCGTGTGGCGAGCAGCCAAGCATGCAGCGTCCCTGAGGCCAGTAGTGCCGGTGCTTAGCCATTGGCGGGTTGGTTTCCTCCTGCAGGAGCTCAGAGGTTAGCTTAGAGAAGAGCCTGCTGTTGCCCGATTCTCATTAGCGGGGCATGTTAAATGCTGCCCGGCTCCATCCTGTGGCACAGCCTGACAGGCAAAGCATGACAGCAGCTGGGTGCTGCAGGAAGAAGGACTTTGCACAGGTGGCTAGAGCGATTGCAGCAACCCTTTTGGATCGCTTGGGGAAGCGTTTGGTAGGCAGCCCATCAGACGCCTCTGAGGCCAGGCTGTCGGCCAGGCGGAGGCAGCAGCGCGTTGCCGGAGGAGCCACGCGAGCTGGCAAATGGGGAGAAAGCAGAGCGAGGCAAGCTGAGGTGGCAGGCTATGACGGAGCATCTTCTCTGCCTTCTCGGGACCAAATCGCCACAGATGCTGTTGAGCGTGTTGCAGCCACCTTGCAATCCTTCGTAGCTTCCCAATTTGAACGGCACTTCCAGTGCAAATTTTCTGACATCCTGAAGCTGCCCCTTGAGGCTATTTCCAAGAGAGAACCGCAGCCACCCCAGACACCTGTCTCCACCCAGGTCACAAAAGAAGGGCAAGGATCAGCTAGTGCCTCTGGACATCGGACACCAGACGCCACAATGTTGCCCCTGCTGCAACCTTTGCAAAATGTTGCTGCTGTGTTGCAAGAGAGTAGCACACTTGCAAGGCGTGGCATCCAAAATGCCACTTCCAACGTTCAGCACCTCCATGCAGAATTAAAAGCGTATGCGGAAATGATTGTCCGTGATGCTCTTGACACTCTGAAGAAGGAGAAGAAGTGGTTAGAAAAAGAAATGCATGCCAAGGCAAGATGCTTTGAGGACACTTCAGAAGAAAGCACCGAGGAGAGTGAGCTAGTGGAGCAGCTAGTAGAGCAGTGTGGTCGCCCTCTGAGCACAGCGGCTTCAGGAGGGAACTGTGGAAGGCGGGTCGCAAAAGAGCCCAGACCAAGAGGTGGGAAGGAGAGCTCTCTGGGCCAGGGCTTTCTAAGGCCGGAAGAAAAGAAAATCCCTGCTAAAAAATTACACAAGCATCCAGCAGGCATGAAGCTCCCGCCTATCACCATCCCCGGAATGGTCATGCCTTCAGAGGACGAAGCAGAATCTGAAGAATCTCAAGAGGAACTGTCACCTAATCTCCTCCCACCTGTCCTGCAAAGCTCCGAGCAAGATGCTCAGAGCACACCAGAAGGCGTGCAGAAGCCCCTCGATCACCCCTCGGCACCCACATCAAGACCTTGTGCTCCAGTGCTGGAAAGCCCGTCCCTCCATCAGCTCCAAAGCCCCCTTCCCAGAGAGGGGCCCGGCGGAGAGCCACGCGCGTAAAGCCTCTGACGGGCAAGAGCGAGCCAGGCGAGTGCTGAGAGAGGCCACTGGCTGGGTGGCTGCTGGGGGCTGAGCTGAGGAGGTGTGTGGCTCCGGCCTTCAGAGCTGCTCTCACACCGGTGCTGAGAAGCAACGGCCAGCAAGAGAAGCGAGGGAGTTTGCTCAGCCTCTTGAACAGTCCGTGGGGAAAAGAACATGCACAAAGCACATGGCAGAGGGCTGCGCTCCACCTCCCTCCTGCTGCCTTTGCCGGGCCGGGGAAGGCTCGGCACCCTGTGGCGCTCATGGCCCTGTCCTTCCCTGCCTGCCTCCCTCGGAGCCGCAGGGGCTGCCGATGGTGCGACTCGCGCGTCAGTGCGGAAGAGGCCTCACCGCGTGGCACAGCCCCTCCGGCTGCCCTCCCAAGGATCTTCCAGCATAGCTGCTGCCCAGAGCCGCAGAGCCCCCGGGGAGCGGAGCCCCCTGCCCCCCCGCGCCTCCTCCCTTCCCCGCGCCTCCCCAGCAGAGAATAAAGGCTTTACTTCCAAGCGCTGCTCTTGCCTCCTGGGATTCTTTTGCTGCTCTCGTGATTTACAGCTCATCACAACAGTCACCAGCAACTCCTCCAACAGTGGGACAAGACCTTATGCCTAACTGGCAAGGCAGAGGAGTGGGAGTTTCTCTTCAACCAGCCACAACGAGTTTTCTCACGTGGACTGGGAAGGCCTGGGCTATCAAGGAGTCATCAGGGAAGGAGAGGCGCCTCCCAGCGCTTGCCCTCGCCTCTGTGTTGCTGAGCTAAGTTCATGTGCCTAGGTTAGGGTGCCTGTGGCACGAAGACTGCTGTGCTTCAGAGTTCTTGTGAAATGTTTCCATGGCCAGCAGTCGATTGCCTTCCGTAAATTCAGTGCAGCAGGAGCCTTGCGGCCCACCGCAGTTGCCGAGAAACCACAGAAAATCGACAGGCGAGAACAAGTACGGCTCACACTTCACACTCAGAGTGTGGAGGGTTGGGGCTTTTCTTGTTTTCTCTCCAAAAGACACAGAATAAAGGTGAGATGAGCACTGCTGCGGTGGGCCAGGCATTCTGGCGTGGACGTGACTGCCAGGCTCAGAGCTGAGATAGCGCAGGGCACGGGGGTGGCGAGAGGCAGGAGAATCGTCCCCAAGTAGAGGAGTGCTGAGGGAACCCTTCTCTCCTCCCCCGGGTGCTGGACCACTGTGCTTGCGCAAGCAAAGTTTGCATCCTGAGGGAAGAGGCGCTCCTTGTAAAGACAGTGGCGCAGCCTGCGTTTGGAGCCTTGGAAAGGCAGGTGGAAGCTGTTCCGGTGGCTTGAGCAAAGAAACCCCCAGAGAGCTGATGGCAGTGGCTGAGCAGCAAAGAGTCTGGGGGCTGATGCAGTAAAGCGACATAACTCAGAGCAGCTCTGTCCTTTGTGAGGAATTCATTCATGGCAGAGAGTCTTCTGAGCCTTTTGAAGAGAAGGCAGGCTTGGGAAAAGATCAGGTAATGGGATGGCGGGCTGGTGGCTCTGAGGAAGCCGTCCCAGGAGTCAACTTTTGCCTCCTTGTGACAGTGGTGCTCCAAACTCCCACTCTCCCTCCGTCCAAGTTGCGGTTTTCTAACCTGTCGCCCAGGAAGTGGGGCAAAGGCACCCCCGGGTGTCACCCTTTCTTCTAGGAGCCAGTCACAAGGTAGTTGCCTGATGCAACTACAGGACTCTCGTTGTGAGAGCACAGCCGCTTTGGGGTTAGTGGCTTCACGCAGGGGAGGAGAGGCTCGCTGAGGAGAGAGCCTGCTCTTGCCTGACACGAGATTCCCATTGGCGGAGGTCTCCTCAAAGGCTGCGCGGGTCTGTCCCGTCCAAGAGCCTCTCTGGAAGTATGGCAAGAATGGAGCGCGGTGACAGCCAGGAGTCAAGGCTTAACCTTCTTTTGTCCCGACAATCAAGGTGCAAAAGAGGGAATGATGGGTCAGGGCACCTTCAGCCTCTCGCCTGGCTCTGTACTTGACACAGAGCTTGCTCCCCCATCCCGGTCAGGCTGGCAGCCTGCGGCAGCCTTCTTCAGACTGCACCCGGACTGCAGGCACATACACTACGTAGTGAACGCTGCCAGGCCGTGCCCGTGTCAGGCTGGAGCCTGGGCAGCCACTACCTTCCAGTCCGGGGCCCGATGTACGAGGTCTGCCGCACCCGGATCCAAAAGCATGACCTCAGGGTGGCTGCAGCCACCCTTGTTTTAGGAAATGGCCCCTGCTTGACTTTTAGAAACAGCAGCAACACTTGACTCCTTGACGGGAGAAACCTCCCACACCTGTATCCCAGGTGACGTCCCCCAGCACCAGTTTTTCCTTCGGCAAGTCACAGACAGTGCTTGAAAGAATGGTCTCTCCTGGGCTGCAGGAGCCTGGCGCCTCGAGGCAGCGCTGCGCCTGCTGCGACAAGGCTTCTTCCCGCCGCGTAACGCCAGGGCTGCTTGCAGAGCCTCAGGTTTTACACGTAGCAGCCGCAGGCTGCGGCCCAAGGCTATCGCAGTGCCTACCCCTCTTCTCCCCCACCTGCTTCCTCCCCTTGCTCGAGCAGGCTCTGGCGTAACAGCGGCGGCGGCCCTTCAGCCGCCCTTTGGAGGCAACGCCGCTCGCTCGGTGCCTGGTCGCCAGCTTTACAGAGGCCTCTCTGTTTTGGCTGTGGCGGAGCTGCGAGCGCGTCGGGGCTTGGGGAGGGCAGGTGCGCTGCTAAAATGCACGAGCTCCCCCACTGCCTGCAGCTGGCCCACGCTGGCGCTGGGCTGTGGCCGTGGCACTGCTCGCAGCCGCTTTCCCCAGGCTGAGCAGCCCCTGCAAACCCTGCCGACGGTCCCGCACACGGCGCTGCCGAGCTGCGGAGCAAAGCCCCTGCAGAGACTTGCGTCTCCTCCCGGGCAGCAGAGGGAGGACGCTGCCGAACGGCCTCCAGAAATGCCAGGCTGGGCAATGGCAGTGGGGGGCCTTGTGCCTTTGCAAGCCCTGGCGTAGGCCCCACGGAGGCTGCAGGGGGCTGAGCTGCCAGGCAAGGAACCACCATCTTATACCCAGGGTGGCTGCGGGCTCCCCCTGCCAGCCCACGAGCCTCGCTGGGCTGAGGCCTTTGCTCAGCAGGGGTGCGACAGCTTCAGGTCTGCGCTGGTCAGGGCGGCCACGTGCCCCTTCTGCCCTCTCCAGGCGGAGCAGGCCAAGGGAACCCGTGTGATGGGCGGTAGTGCAGGAGCCGCGAGAAGGCTGGGCTCAGCCGCGGGACATGGCGCCTGCAAGGTGCCCAGCATGAGAAGAGAAGGAGCCCAGCAGGACACCAGAGGCTCCCAGGCCACCAACAACTCACAGGTGCTCTGCTATAGAGATGCATAGCTGGGAGCTGGGCAAAACTGGCCTTTGGGGTAATTGGGCTACCAAGGAACACGTCTCGACCGTGTGAAAGACACCTCCTAGTGTAAATCAGGTTGTAAGGGGAGCTGCAGAGCAGTGAAGCAAGAGCAAGGCGTTAAAGCGTGCTTGCAAGGGCCTAACAACAGCGCCGAGTGGACGCCAGCCTCTGCGGCAGGCGACCACCAGCATCAACACTGGATTGCTTGAGGAGACCTCATTCCCAGCCAGCAAGCCCAACACCAAGGATTTGTCTCTGCCGCCATGGTCATCAGTGCTAGGGTAAGGCCAACATAAGACCACCCTTCCTCACTGCGTCCCCACTGGCCCTGCCCTGCCCCCCACCCCGGGCACCTCACAACGGGGCTGTTATCGCCACGGGAACACGGATGCTTCCAAGGTTCCGTCCCACAGTGTCTCCAGTGCTGGCCACGGAGCGACAAGGTCAGGTGTGTAGCAGGGCCGGCCAGCACCAGGGGCCACTGATGCTCGGGAGAAGATGCAGGGGAGCTGCGCGCGGACAGGAGGGCCTGCGTGATGGCTCAGAGGGATGGCCCAAATCCACTGCAGGCCAGAGCAGGCTCAGGCCAGATTTCAGTTTTCTCTTTTCTCCAGTTTTCACTTTGCCCCCACGCTGGAAGATGGACTGCCGGTGGGAAGGAGGCTGCTGCGGGCAGGCCTAGCACTGCCTGCACTGTGCATCACCTGTCCCGGGCAGAGAGAGGACAAGAGGCCCTGGGGCCAGAGCCCGCTGGCTTCATGGCCTTCCCTGCAAATGCCTCCTTTTCTCTTGCAGGCTTTGGAGACGGACTGCATGGCTGGCTACGGCATCCCAGAAGCGATGGACTGGGAAAGCTATGGCTGCAGTGGCCAGGTACTGCCCCCGCAGCCAGCTGGCTGCACGGGGACAGATGGGGCCTTGGTTTTCCAAGAGCATCCAGAGGGGATCCTGGCAGAGGTGCTTGCCAGCCTCTTGGAGAGGAGCTGGCCTCGCAGAGGCCGGGGGGCAAGTGGGACAGCTCCTGCAGCTGTGGGGGGGGAGGAGGAGACACGTGCCTGGCACCAGGGCCCTGACGCCTCCCAGGCCCTCTCCCAGCTGCACGGAAGCAGTTGCAGCACCAGGCAAACCCCAGCGAACAACCATCCACACGTGCCTTGCAGCCAGTGACAGAGGCAAACTCTTCAGGGCAGTTCCTAGTGGAAACCTTTCTCCGGGCTCCCTTGTGCACAGTCTTCTGCAGCGCGGGAAGAGGGACTGCTGGTGGGAGAGAGCCCACTCCAGGCAGACAGCACTGCCTGTGCTGTGCACCGCCTGCTCCGGGCCGGGGGAGGAAGAGAGGCCCTGGGGCCAGAGTCTCTGCCTTCGTGGCTTCCCCTGCCAAAGCCTCCTTTTCTCTTTCAGGCTCTGGGCACCGACAGGCTGGCTGGCAGTGACCAGCCAGAACCTATGGAGTGGGAGAGCTATGGCTCCAGTGGCCAGGTATTCCCCCTGCTGCCGGCTGGACGGGGAGAGGTGGGGGCTTGCTCCTTCCTCTGCCTCCCAAGCATGTCAGTTGAGCAAGTCCTGGGAGAACAGGCCAGGAGGCGTCCTCGGGACACTGCAATGCCTTTGGCTGCAGAAAACCCATCAGCCTCCTCCTGCAAGCACTTCCTGGGCAGGCGCACTTGGGGACAAGCTCTCAGCAGCGCTCACGGGAGTGCGGCACTGCTGTCACCTCCCGGGTGGGCAAAAAGGCCACAGGCGCTTGCCAGCCTCCTGGAGAGGAGCTGGCCACTCAGAGGATTTGAGGGCAAGTGGCACAGCTGCCACGGCTGCAGAGGCGAAGGCGGTGAAACATGCCGGCGACAAGGGCCCTGCCACCTCCCAGGCCCTCTCCCAGAGGCAGGGAAGACACTGAAGGACCAAGCATGTGCTGGAGAACAGCCTTCCCGAGGCTCCTGGTAGTCAGGGACAGGCACAGAACCGGCACTTTAGCTGCCTGCTTGCCCACAGCGCTCTCCAGCTCTGAAAGGGATGGGCTGCTGGGAAGGACCCTGCTGTGGGCAGGCAATAACACTGCCTGTGCTGTGCACCGCCTGCCCCGGGCAGGGAGAGGACAAGAGGCCCTGGGGCCAGAGCCTCTGGCTTTGTGGCTTCCCCTGCCAAAGCCTCCTTTTCTCTTTCAGGCTCTGGGCACCAACAGCCTGGCAGGCTGCAGCCAACCGGAGCCCATGGAGTGGGAGAGTTACGGCTCCAGTGGCCAGGTATTCCCCCTGCTGCCGGCTGGACGGGGACAGATGGGGGCCTGACCTTCCCTGTTCCTGTTGTTTCTGGGGTGAATTCCAAAAGCAGCCAGTGGGGATCCTGGCAGGGGTGTCAGGGAGGTCTCGCAGGCACGGGCGCTGGGGCAGAGCTGCCCAACGTGCAGCAGCGGCAAAGCCCTCGGGGGCTGGCTGCCTGAGCCCTCTCCCTGGCTGTGGCCTCAGGTCTGCACGGGAAGCCTCTGGCGGCGCGCGACTGGCAGCAGCTCTCCTCGGAAAGAGTCTGGGAAGCCAGGAAAGAGGCTCTGTTAATGCTGGGATGCCCCCAACACATTCCTTTCCCCTAAAAATGCCTCCTTTTCTGTTGCAGGCTAAGATGTCCTTCACCCTGGCTGCTGCTAGGAAGCGCCGTGCTTCCTCAGGCCTCTGTCTATAGCTCTTTCCTCAATTACGTAGATTTTTAGTGAAGAGAATGTTGTGTTGTTGTGTTTTTGTGTTTTTTAAATATATATTGATGTGTAGTGCTTTAAGTGTTGTGTGTTGTTTTTAAGTGAGCTCCAGTCACAAAAAGCATGCAGACTGTAGGTATGTTTGTTGAGCTTTGCTAAATAGCTGCATGATTTCAGCTATCATGTGCAGGTGAGGTCCCGAAGAAAGGTATCTGTAGGACTCCCCTTGAAATGTGGGTCTGGGGATGCCTGAGGGGGGGAGATCGACAAGCCCTATCCCCCGGCGTACCTCTGAAGCTTTCAGGATGGCTGCGAGAACATTTACCCACAGTCCACACGCCCAAGTCAAAGGGAAGCTGTAGGGCCCAAAGGACGTACAGCCTTGAAAGGCAAAGGCGAGCTCTCAGAGACTCGTGGTGAATACATGGCTCGGCATGGGCTTGGAAACCGTCAGGAAAGGCCTTATGGGGGGGGGGTACAGTTTCCCAGGAGGGTCCTCGTGAAGAAATCGCCTGCTGCCAGGAATCGCGCCCGTGCTGGAGACCGTGATGGCAGCTGCTACGTCCCTATGCAGTCACCGGGGACTGGAACCAAGTGACCAAGGGAGGTCGTCCCCGTTCCTCGGCGGGTGTGGGAGTTCATGTGTTGGGGCCCGTTTTGTCTGCTTCAGTTGCGTGGCACTCATGTCCCAGGGCTGCGACCAGGCTTTCCCGTCCCTTGCAGCAGCCTGCTTTCTCCTCCTCCTGCCTCCCGGCTGCCGGGGCGTCTGGCTGGCTCTCCAGCCCACGGCTCTGTGCTGAGCCGCCTCGGATTTCCTCTCCCAAAGAGCTCGAGGAAGGGACGAGCTGACCACTGCACGCAAACGCTGGGCGAGAGGAGCTGGCGGGTGCAAGGAAGGCGGTGTCCTTCCCCTAACTGAGCAGGAAGAGGTCCCAACAGCTTTGACTGAGTCTCGTTCCAGTTTTGTGTGGTTTGGGGGGAATTCGGGGGCTCGCCCTTCACCGCTCGGTGCCTGCCAGGAAGAGGGGTCTTCGGGGAGGGCGAGGTGTGGGGCAGCACGGAGTGAGCCAGAGCAGCGTCCTGGTCGGCAGCGCTGCCTGCGCATGTCTCTGAGCACCCATTTACTGGCTTGGGTGCTCTGGCTGGTGCTTGGGAAAGGCCAAGCCCTGGGCACACATGGCCGTGCCCGGGGAAGGCCTGGCATAGGCTAGTCAAGGGCTGGCTCGGTCTTGCTCTTGAACTCTCCTGCAAGCCAAGGGCAGGCCAGGGCTGCAGGCCGGCCCCGCGGTGGCCTCGCAGCAGCGGGGCGATGGTGCGGGAAAGCGGCAACGCAACAGTGCGCGGTTGTGCTGGTAGTGCCAAGCGCTGGGAGACCGGCTGCGGCGAGCAGAGCTGCGTGCCGCTGGAGCGAGAGGTGCCAGCGGAGGGTCGCAGCTGCAGAAGGGCTCTTGATAGGAGCCATGGAGCATTATCTCGCTGCTGGCCTCCGAGACCTAGACGGACTGCTGAGTGCGGAGGAGAAGAGGGGCAAGGTGCGTGCTGGACGGATGCAGAGGGCTCAGCTTGGGAGCCGGCGACCACGCAGGGCTGCTCTGGGGCATGCGGCAGTGCGGAGGGAAGTGGCAGCGATAGACAGAGGGCAGTGGAGGCTCTCCGGGGGTCCTGTCTCTCTGCCCGTGCTGGATTCCAGCTCGGCAGACGGCAGGGGTGGCGTGCAAGGACACAAGGGCTTTGGTCTACAGGCTTTGGAGCTGTAGGGAAGGAGGCGACGAAGCAGAGAGCTGCTGTGGAATAGGCCACTCTTTGCACTCTCCTTGGGCTCTTTCAAGAGCATTTCTGGTACGTGCTGGGCAAGAAGCCTCTTGAGATGGTGGCCCGAATGCCCATGAGCGTCTCTGTCTTTTTAGCTCGGGCGCAGAAGACAGCAACTCCGAGTAGGATGTCCTGAGCTGCTGGATATCCCGCTCGGGGTCAAACTCCCGTTGCTGCCTGGCTCCAACGCTGTCTCCTACCGGACTGAGCTGGGGGAAAAGGTAAAAGCAGGGCAACGGGGGAGGAAAAGTCCCTCCTTTTGCATTATCTCCTTGCCCAGACCCATTGAGCAGCCTGCAAAAGAAAGAGCCTTTCACAGAAATCAGCGTGGTGACGTGCTGTAGAGTGGGAGCTGCAGTCCTTAAATGAGGCAGGCCTCAGTGGGCAAAGCAAGCTCCGGGCTCCGTGCCGCTGACAGAAGGCAGGAGTTGCAAAGAGCAGGGCCCGATATCGGCCACAGGTCGGCAGAGCGTCTCCCACTGCTGCTCTCTGCCCGTGCACGAGCTTGCCAGAGCCAACGCCAGCCTGCCTTGTGGCGCCGTGCAAGCGTGCCGCTCATGCCCTGCGTGCAGTAGGCAGCAAGGCGTCCAGGTGCTGGGGGAAGGGCTCCTTCTGGCAGGGCCCGAGATGTGAATCCAGGCTCTGCAGGCAATACTCTCAACCTCGGAGGCTTGAAAGCACTACCCTATGGGCTGACAAAGCTCGGAAGTCTCTTTCTCTCTTTCCTGATCTCTCCTACCCTGCTCATGCTGCGGACGATACTTTCTGCAGCTTCACCAGCCATCCGGTTATTTCAATCTGGGAGATCCATACTGCCGCTCCCTGAGCTCCGAGTACAACAGTCTGCACGACCCACATTTGCGAGCCTACTACCACCGCAAAGGCAACCTCCGGCGACTAAGGAGAGGAGGTTACATCACCAGCGACGGCAAAGTAGGTTGGACATCAGGGTGAGAAGAGCAGTTTCCATCGGAGGGGCAGCGGCAGGTTGCCAGAGCGCTTGCTGCAGCCGCTTCTTGCGGGTGGAGGGCGCAGGGCTGCTGGGCTGATTTCCCTGGGGGCAGAAGGAGCCCAGAGCCCGCTCCGGGAATTCCCACTCCTGCTCTTCCAAGGCTGTGCCGCGCTGCCTTGGCGCCGACGGAGCAGCGGGCGTGTGGGCTGGCGGCGGAGCGAGGGGCGCTGCTCCCCGCTGGCTGGCTGGCTGGCTGGGAGCAAAGCCGCCAGCCGCTGGGCAGGGCAGGCTGTGCAGGGGAGCAGCTCCCGCTGCCTTAGTGCTCTTTGGGGCAAGGCAGGCTGCGGAGTGAGCGTGACAAGTGGTGGCTGCTTTCTCCCCCTCATCTCGCCATAGGTCGTTTGCACCCTGCGGGAGTTCAACGAGTACAGGCAGTACCTGACCACGCTCAAGAAAGAGGCTGACAAAATGTACCGTCGAGAACAAGTACGTAAAGCTCAGGGTTCACAGGGCTGGGGCTGGGGGCGGGCAGGAAAGTCATCCCCCAGCGCCTGCCGGCAGTGCCGAGGGAAGTCCTTCTCTCCTGCCCTGGGTGCGCGGCTGAAGCAGAGCGCTGCTCTGGGCCAGCGTGAAGCCTCCACACGCAGGTGCGTGAGAGCATGTTGTGGCAAAGGGGAGCTAAAGCCTGCTGTCAACTTTCAGCAAACGCTTCGAGAACAACCGGCAAAATTAAAGAATGCCCCCGAACTGCCGCAAGGCATGGACATTTCTCGCCTGCGAGAGCGGCTGCTGTGGGAGCAACGAGAGAGCCTGAGAGCTGCAGAGCAGGACGTGAGGGCCAGGTAAGAGGCAGCACAAGGAAGGCTTGCGCTCGGAGCGGGCCCGTGGCCCTTCGGCGAGGTGCTGCCTGGGGCCTTGTGTTCCAGGAAAGTGCCCAGTTGCTGCGTGAGCAGAGGCTGGTTGTGCCTAGAGTGGTGCAAGCAGTGCCTGGAGGCTGGCAAAGGCAGCTGGAAGCTCTTTGGGGCACTGGAGCCGGGAAGCCCAGAGCAGGAGGAGGGCAGGGGCTGAGCAGGGAATGGTCTGGGCAAGACAGCTCCAGGCGCTCTCTTTCAGGCATCTGTATGTCTCTTGCAAGGTATCTCGCCAGGACTGCGGAGAGCATGGAGAAGCCCGAGGCTCCTGAAGAAGACGCACGCCTCCCCCAGCCGGCTGAGCAGGAGCAGGTGCGCCTGGCACTCTCAGTGGGCTCTTGTGCTCTCAGACTCCGCCACTCAGCACAAATCCCTTAGCTGCACCACGTGTCCCCCACGGTCCCTGTTGCTGGTTTCTCGTGTGGCGAGCAGCCAAGCATGCAGCGTCCCTGAGGCCAGTAGTGCCGGTGCTTAGCCATTGGCGGGTTGGTTTCCTCCTGCAGGAGCTCAGAGGTTAGCTTAGAGAAGAGCCTGCTGTTGCCCGATTCTCATTAGCGGGGCATGTTAAATGCTGCCCGGCTCCATCCTGTGGCACAGCCTGACAGGCAAAGCATGACAGCAGCTGGGTGCTGCAGGAAGAAGGACTTTGCACAGGTGGCTAGAGCGATTGCAGCAACCCTTTTGGATCGCTTGGGGAAGCGTTTGGTAGGCAGCCCATCAGACGCCTCTGAGGCCAGGCTGTCGGCCAGGCGGAGGCAGCAGCGCGTTGCCGGAGGAGCCACGCGAGCTGGCAAATGGGGAGAAAGCAGAGCGAGGCAAGCTGAGGTGGCAGGCTATGACGGAGCATCTTCTCTGCCTTCTCGGGACCAAATCGCCACAGATGCTGTTGAGCGTGTTGCAGCCACCTTGCAATCCTTCGTAGCTTCCCAATTTGAACGGCACTTCCAGTGCAAATTTTCTGACATCCTGAAGCTGCCCCTTGAGGCTATTTCCAAGAGAGAACCGCAGCCACCCCAGACACCTGTCTCCACCCAGGTCACAAAAGAAGGGCAAGGATCAGCTAGTGCCTCTGGACATCGGACACCAGACGCCACAATGTTGCCCCTGCTGCAACCTTTGCAAAATGTTGCTGCTGTGTTGCAAGAGAGTAGCACACTTGCAAGGCGTGGCATCCAAAATGCCACTTCCAACGTTCAGCACCTCCATGCAGAATTAAAAGCGTATGCGGAAATGATTGTCCGTGATGCTCTTGACACTCTGAAGAAGGAGAAGAAGTGGTTAGAAAAAGAAATGCATGCCAAGGCAAGATGCTTTGAGGACACTTCAGAAGAAAGCACCGAGGAGAGTGAGCTAGTGGAGCAGCTAGTAGAGCAGTGTGGTCGCCCTCTGAGCACAGCGGCTTCAGGAGGGAACTGTGGAAGGCGGGTCGCAAAAGAGCCCAGACCAAGAGGTGGGAAGGAGAGCTCTCTGGGCCAGGGCTTTCTAAGGCCGGAAGAAAAGAAAATCCCTGCTAAAAAATTACACAAGCATCCAGCAGGCATGAAGCTCCCGCCTATCACCATCCCCGGAATGGTCATGCCTTCAGAGGACGAAGCAGAATCTGAAGAATCTCAAGAGGAACTGTCACCTAATCTCCTCCCACCTGTCCTGCAAAGCTCCGAGCAAGATGCTCAGAGCACACCAGAAGGCGTGCAGAAGCCCCTCGATCACCCCTCGGCACCCACATCAAGACCTTGTGCTCCAGTGCTGGAAAGCCCGTCCCTCCATCAGCTCCAAAGCCCCCTTCCCAGAGAGGGGCCCGGCGGAGAGCCACGCGCGTAAAGCCTCTGACGGGCAAGAGCGAGCCAGGCGAGTGCTGAGAGAGGCCACTGGCTGGGTGGCTGCTGGGGGCTGAGCTGAGGAGGTGTGTGGCTCCGGCCTTCAGAGCTGCTCTCACACCGGTGCTGAGAAGCAACGGCCAGCAAGAGAAGCGAGGGAGTTTGCTCAGCCTCTTGAACAGTCCGTGGGGAAAAGAACATGCACAAAGCACATGGCAGAGGGCTGCGCTCCACCTCCCTCCTGCTGCCTTTGCCGGGCCGGGGAAGGCTCGGCACCCTGTGGCGCTCATGGCCCTGTCCTTCCCTGCCTGCCTCCCTCGGAGCCGCAGGGGCTGCCGATGGTGCGACTCGCGCGTCAGTGCGGAAGAGGCCTCACCGCGTGGCACAGCCCCTCCGGCTGCCCTCCCAAGGATCTTCCAGCATAGCTGCTGCCCAGAGCCGCAGAGCCCCTGGGGAGCGGAGCCCCCTGCCCCCCCGCGCCTCCTCCCTTCCCCGCGCCTCCCCAGCAGAGAATAAAGGCTTTACTTCCAAGCGCTGCTCTTGCCTCCTGGGATTCTTTTGCTGCTCTCGTGATTTACAGCTCATCACAACAGTCACCAGCAACTCCTCCAACAGTGGGACAAGACCTTATGCCTAACTGGCAAGGCAGAGGAGTGGGAGTTTCTCTTCAACCAGCCACAACGAGTTTTCTCACGTGGACTGGGAAGGCCTGGGCTATCAAGGAGTCATCAGGGAAGGAGAGGCACCTCCCAGCGCTTGCCCTCGCCTCTGTGTTGCTGAGCTAAGTTCATGTGCCTAGGTTAGGGTGCCTGTGGCACGAAGACTGCTGTGCTTCAGAGTTCTTGTGAAATGTTTCCATGGCCAGCAGTCGATTGCCTTCCGTAAATTCAGTGCAGCAGGAGCCTTGCGGCCCACCGCAGTTGCCGAGAAACCACAGAAAATCGACAGGCGAGAACAAGTACGGCTCACACTTCACACTCAGAGTGTGGAGGGTTGGGGCTTTTCTTGTTTTCTCTCCAAAAGACACAGAATAAAGGTGAGATGAGCACTGCTGCGGTGGGCCAGGCATTCTGGCGTGGACGTGACTGCCAGGCTCAGAGCTGAGATAGCGCAGGGCACGGGGGTGGCGAGAGGCAGGAGAATCGTCCCCAAGTAGAGGAGTGCTGAGGGAACCCTTCTCTCCTCCCCCGGGTGCCAGACCACTGTGCTTGCGCAAGCAAAGTTTGCATCCTGAGGGAAGAGGCGCTCCTTGTAAAGACAGTGGCGCAGCCTGCGTTTGGAGCCTTGGAAAGGCAGGTGGAAGCTGTTCCGGTGGCTTGAGCAAACACCCCCCCAGAGAGCTGATGGCAGTGGCTGAGCAGCACACAGCCTGGGGGCAAGATGTAGGCACTGCTGACCCTTGTCTGTCACCTTGATTTCTCTGTACAGAAAGGGCACCCAGAACAGCTCAGGTAAGCTATGGACCAATCTTGCAAAGAACTAAAGGAGGCTCCTGCAAAACAATGCCTAGATAACACATAAAAAGGACCCTGTGTGTTTGCTGTAAGGTGCAACTCACAACAGTGCTGCAGCCTGCGTTTGGAGCCTTGGAAAGGCAGGTGGAAGCTGTTCCGGTGGCTTGAGCAAAGAAACCCCCAGAGAGCTGATGGCAGTGGCTGAGCAGCAAAGAGTCTGGGGGCTGATGCAGTAAAGCGACATAACTCAGAGCAGCTCTGTCCTTTGTGAGGAATTCATTCATGGCAGAGAGTCTTCTGAGCCTTTTGAAGAGAAGGCAGGCTTGGGAAAAGATCAGGTAATGGGATGGCGGGCTGGTGGCTCTGAGGAAGCCGTCCCAGGAGTCAACTTTTGCCTCCTTGTGACAGTGGTGCTCCAAACTCCCACTCTCCCTCCGTCCAAGTTGCGGTTTTCTAACCTGTCGCCCAGGAAGTGGGGCAAAGGCACCCCCGGGTGTCACCCTTTCTTCTAGGAGCCAGTCACAAGGTAGTTGCCTGATGCAACTACAGGACTCTCGTTGTGAGAGCACAGCCGCTTTGGGGTTAGTGGCTTCACGCAGGGGAGGAGAGGCTCGCTGAGGAGAGAGCCTGCTCTTGCCTGACACGAGATTCCCATTGGCGGAGGTCTCCTCAAAGGCTGCGCGGGTCTGTCCCGTCCAAGAGCCTCTCTGGAAGTATGGCAAGAATGGAGCGCGGTGACAGCCAGGAGTCAAGGCTTAACCTTCTTTTGTCCCGACAATCAAGGTGCAAAAGAGGGAATGATGGGTCAGGGCACCTTCAGCCTCTCGCCTGGCTCTGTACTTGACACAGAGCTTGCTCCCCCATCCCGGTCAGGCTGGCAGCCTGCGGCAGCCTTCTTCAGACTGCACCCGGACTGCAGGCACATACACTACGTAGTGAACGCTGTCAGGCCGTGCCCGTGTCAGGCTGGAGCCTGGGCAGCCACTACCTTCCAGTCCGGGGCCCGATGTACGAGGTCTGCCGCACCCGGATCCAAAAGCATGACCTCAGGGTGGCTGCAGCCACCCTTGTTTTAGGAAATGGCCCCTGCTTGACTTTTAGAAACAGCAGCAACACTTGACTCCTTGACGGGAGAAACCTCCCACACCTGTATCCCAGGTGACGTCCCCCAGCACCAGTTTTTCCTTCGGCAAGTCACAGACAGTGCTTGAAAGAATGGTCTCTCCTGGGCTGCAGGAGCCTGGCGCCTCGAGGCAGCGCTGCGCCTGCTGCGACAAGGCTTCTTCCCGCCGCGTAACGCCAGGGCTGCTTGCAGAGCCTCAGGTTTTACACGTAGCAGCCGCAGGCTGCGGCCCAAGGCTATCGCAGTGCCTACCCCTCTTCTCCCCCACCTGCTTCCTCCCCTTGCTCGAGCAGGCTCTGGCGTAACAGCGGCGGCGGCCCTTCAGCCGCCCTTTGGAGGCAACGCCGCTCGCTCGGTGCCTGGTCGCCAGCTTTACAGAGGCCTCTCTGTTTTGGCTGTGGCGGAGCTGCGAGCGCGTCGGGGCTTGGGGAGGGCAGGTGCGCTGCTAAAATGCACGAGCTCCCCCACTGCCTGCAGCTGGCCCACGCTGGCGCTGGGCTGTGGCCGTGGCACTGCTCGCAGCCGCTTTCCCCAGGCTGAGCAGCCCCTGCAAACCCTGCCGACGGTCCCGCACACGGCGCTGCCGAGCTGCGGAGCAAAGCCCCTGCAGAGACTTGCGTCTCCTCCCGGGCAGCAGAGGGAGGACGCTGCCGAACGGCCTCCAGAAATGCCAGGCTGGGCAATGGCAGTGGGGGGCCTTGTGCCTTTGCAAGCCCTGGCGTAGGCCCCACGGAGGCTGCAGGGGGCTGAGCTGCCAGGCAAGGAACCACCATCTTATACCCAGGGTGGCTGCGGGCTCCCCCTGCCAGCCCACGAGCCTCGCTGGGCTGAGGCCTTTGCTCAGCAGGGGTGCGACAGCTTCAGGTCTGCGCTGGTCAGGGCGGCCACGTGCCCCTTCTGCCCTCTCCAGGCGGAGCAGGCCAAGGGAACCCGTGTGATGGGCGGTAGTGCAGGAGCCGTGAGAAGGCTGGGCTCAGCCGCGGGACATGGCGCCTGCAAGGTGCCCAGCATGAGAAGAGAAGGAGCCCAGCAGGACACCAGAGGCTCCCAGGCCACCAACAACTCACAGGTGCTCTGCTATAGAGATGCATAGCTGGGAGCTGGGCAAAACTGGCCTTTGGGGTAATTGGGCTACCAAGGAACACGTCTCGACCATGTGAATCTCCTAGTGTAAATCAGGTTGTAAGGGGAGCTGCAGAGCAGTGAAGCAAGAGCAAGGCGTTAAAGCGTGCTTGCAAGGGCCTAACAACAGCGCCGAGTGGACGCCAGCCTCTGCGGCAGGCGACCACCAGCATCAACACTGGATTGCTTGAGGAGACCTCATTCCCAGCCAGCAAGCCCAACACCAAGGATTTGTCTCTGCCGCCATGGTCATCAGTGCTAGGGTAAGGCCAACATAAGACCACCCTTCCTCACTGCGTCCCCACTGGCCCTGCCCTGCCCCCCACCCCGGGCACCTCACAACGGGGCTGTTATCGCCACGGGAACACGGATGCTTCCAAGGTTCCGTCCCACAGTGTCTCCAGTGCTGGCCACGGAGCGACAAGGTCAGGTGTGTAGCAGGGCCGGCCAGCACCAGGGGCCACTGATGCTCGGGAGAAGATGCAGGGGAGCTGCGCGCGGACAGGAGGGCCTGCGTGATGGCTCAGAGGGATGGCCCAAATCCACTGCAGGCCAGAGCAGGCTCAGGCCAGATTTCAGTTTTCTCTTTTCTCCAGTTTTCACTTTGCCCCCACGCTGGAAGATGGACTGCCGGTGGGAAGGAGGCTGCTGCGGGCAGGCCTAGCACTGCCTGCACTGTGCATCACCTGTCCCGGGCAGAGAGAGGACAAGAGGCCCTGGGGCCAGAGCCCGCTGGCTTCATGGCCTTCCCTGCAAATGCCTCCTTTTCTCTTGCAGGCTTTGGAGACGGACTGCATGGCTGGCTACGGCATCCCAGAAGCGATGGACTGGGAAAGCTATGGCTGCAGTGGCCAGGTACTGCCCCCGCAGCCAGCTGGCTGCACGGGGACAGATGGGGCCTTGGTTTTCCAAGAGCATCCAGAGGGGATCCTGGCAGAGGTGCTTGCCAGCCTCTTGGAGAGGAGCTGGCCTCGCAGAGGCCGGGGGGCAAGTGGGACAGCTCCTGCAGCTGTGGGGGGGGAGGAGGAGACACGTGCCTGGCACCAGGGCCCTGACGCCTCCCAGGCCCTCTCCCAGCTGCACGGAAGCAGTTGCAGCACCAGGCAAACCCCAGCGAACAACCATCCACACGTGCCTTGCAGCCAGTGACAGAGGCAAACTCTTCAGGGCAGTTCCTAGTGGAAACCTTTCTCCGGGCTCCCTTGTGCACAGTCTTCTGCAGCGCGGGAAGAGGGACTGCTGGTGGGAGAGAGCCCACTCCAGGCAGACAGCACTGCCTGTGCTGTGCACCGCCTGCTCCGGGCCGGGGGAGGAAGAGAGGCCCTGGGGCCAGAGTCTCTGCCTTCGTGGCTTCCCCTGCCAAAGCCTCCTTTTCTCTTTCAGGCTCTGGGCACCGACAGGCTGGCTGGCAGTGACCAGCCAGAACCTATGGAGTGGGAGAGCTATGGCTCCAGTGGCCAGGTATTCCCCCTGCTGCCGGCTGGACGGGGAGAGGTGGGGGCTTGCTCCTTCCTCTGCCTCCCAAGCATGTCAGTTGAGCAAGTCCTGGGAGAACAGGCCAGGAGGCGTCCTCGGGACACTGCAATGCCTTTGGCTGCAGAAAACCCATCAGCCTCCTCCTGCAAGCACTTCCTGGGCAGGCGCACTTGGGGACAAGCTCTCAGCAGCGCTCACGGGAGTGCGGCACTGCTGTCACCTCCCGGGTGGGCAAAAAGGCCACAGGCGCTTGCCAGCCTCCTGGAGAGGAGCTGGCCACTCAGAGGATTTGAGGGCAAGTGGCACAGCTGCCACGGCTGCAGAGGCGAAGGCGGTGAAACATGCCGGCGACAAGGGCCCTGCCACCTCCCAGGCCCTCTCCCAGAGGCAGGGAAGACACTGAAGGACCAAGCATGTGCTGGAGAACAGCCTTCCCGAGGCTCCTGGTAGTCAGGGACAGGCACAGAACCGGCACTTTAGCTGCCTGCTTGCCCACAGCGCTCTCCAGCTCTGAAAGGGATGGGCTGCTGGGAAGGACCCTGCTGTGGGCAGGCAATAACACTGCCTGTGCTGTGCACCGCCTGCCCCGGGCAGGGAGAGGACAAGAGGCCCTGGGGCCAGAGCCTCTGGCTTTGTGGCTTCCCCTGCCAAAGCCTCCTTTTCTCTTTCAGGCTCTGGGCACCAACAGCCTGGCAGGCTGCAGCCAACCGGAGCCCATGGAGTGGGAGAGTTACGGCTCCAGTGGCCAGGTATTCCCCCTGCTGCCGGCTGGACGGGGACAGATGGGGGCCTGACCTTCCCTGTTCCTGTTGTTTCTGGGGTGAATTCCAAAAGCAGCCAGTGGGGATCCTGGCAGGGGTGTCAGGGAGGTCTCGCAGGCACGGGCGCTGGGGCAGAGCTGCCCAACGTGCAGCAGCGGCAAAGCCCTCGGGGGCTGGCTGCCTGAGCCCTCTCCCTGGCTGTGGCCTCAGGTCTGCACGGGAAGCCTCTGGCGGCGCGCGACTGGCAGCAGCTCTCCTCGGAAAGAGTCTGGGAAGCCAGGAAAGAGGCTCTGTTAATGCTGGGATGCCCCCAACACATTCCTTTCCCCTAAAAATGCCTCCTTTTCTGTTGCAGGCTAAGATGTCCTTCACCCTGGCTGCTGCTAGGAAGCGCCGTGCTTCCTCAGGCCTCTGTCTATAGCTCTTTCCTCAATTACGTAGATTTTTAGTGAAGAGAATGTTGTGTTGTTGTGTTTTTGTGTTTTTTAAATATATATTGATGTGTAGTTCTTTAAGTGTTGTGTGTTGTTTTTAAGTGAGCTCCAGTCACAAAAAGCATGCAGACTGTAGGTATGTTTGTTGAGCTTTGCTAAATAGCTGCATGATTTCAGCTATCATGTGCAGGTGAGGTCCCGAAGAAAGGTATCTGTAGGACTCCCCTTGAAATGTGGGTCTGGGGATGCCTGAGGGGGGGAGATCGACAAGCCCTATCCCCCGGCGTACCTCTGAAGCTTTCAGGATGGCTGCGAGAACATTTACCCACAGTCCACACGCCCAAGTCAAAGGGAAGCTGTAGGGCCCAAAGGACGTACAGCCTTGAAAGGCAAAGGCGAGCTCTCAGAGACTCGTGGTGAATACATGGCTCGGCATGGGCTTGGAAACCGTCAGGAAAGGCCTTATGGGGGGGGGGTACAGTTTCCCAGGAGGGTCCTCGTGAAGAAATCGCCTGCTGCCAGGAATCGCGCCCGTGCTGGAGACCGTGATGGCAGCTGCTACGTCCCTATGCAGTCACCGGGGACTGGAACCAAGTGACCAAGGGAGGTCGTCCCCGTTCCTCGGCGGGTGTGGGAGTTCATGTGTTGGGGCCCGTTTTGTCTGCTTCAGTTGCGTGGCACTCATGTCCCAGGGCTGCGACCAGGCTTTCCCGTCCCTTGCAGCAGCCTGCTTTCTCCTCCTCCTGCCTCCCGGCTGCCGGGGCGTCTGGCTGGCTCTCCAGCCCACGGCTCTGTGCTGAGCCGCCTCGGATTTCCTCTCCCAAAGAGCTCGAGGAAGGGACGAGCTGACCACTGCACGCAAACGCTGGGCGAGAGGAGCTGGCGGGTGCAAGGAAGGCGGTGTCCTTCCCCTAACTGAGCAGGAAGAGGTCCCAACAGCTTTGACTGAGTCTCGTTCCAGTTTTGTGTGGTTTGGGGGGAATTCGGGGGCTCGCCCTTCACCGCTCGGTGCCTGCCAGGAAGAGGGGTCTTCGGGGAGGGCGAGGTGTGGGGCAGCACGGAGTGAGCCAGAGCAGCGTCCTGGTCGGCAGCGCTGCCTGCGCATGTCTCTGAGCACCCATTTACTGGCTTGGGTGCTCTGGCTGGTGCTTGGGAAAGGCCAAGCCCTGGGCACACATGGCCGTGCCCGGGGAAGGCCTGGCATAGGCTAGTCAAGGGCTGGCTCGGTCTTGCTCTTGAACTCTCCTGCAAGCCAAGGGCAGGCCAGGGCTGCAGGCCGGCCCCGCGGTGGCCTCGCAGCAGCGGGGCGATGGTGCGGGAAAGCGGCAACGCAACAGTGCGCGGTTGTGCTGGTAGTGCCAAGTGCTGGGAGACCGGCTGCGGCGAGCAGAGCTGCGTGCCGCTGGAGCGAGAGGTGCCAGCGGAGGGTCGCAGCTGCAGAAGGGCTCTTGATAGGAGCCATGGAGCATTATCTCGCTGCTGGCCTCCGAGACCTAGACGGACTGCTGAGTGCGGAGGAGAAGAGGGGCAAGGTGCGTGCTGGACGGATGCAGAGGGCTCAGCTTGGGAGCCGGCGACCACGCAGGGCTGCTCTGGGGCATGCGGCAGTGCGGAGGGAAGTGGCAGCGATAGACAGAGGGCAGTGGAGGCTCTCCGGGGGTCCTGTCTCTCTGCCCGTGCTGGATTCCAGCTCGGCAGACGGCAGGGGTGGCGTGCAAGGACACAAGGGCTTTGGTCTACAGGCTTTGGAGCTGTAGGGAAGGAGGCGACGAAGCAGAGAGCTGCTGTGGAATAGGCCACTCTTTGCACTCTCCTTGGGCTCTTTCAAGAGCATTTCTGGTACGTGCTGGGCAAGAAGCCTCTTGAGATGGTGGCCCGAATGCCCATGAGCGTCTCTGTCTTTTTAGCTCGGGCGCAGAAGACAGCAACTCCGAGTAGGATGTCCTGAGCTGCTGGATATCCCGCTCGGGGTCAAACTCCCGTTGCTGCCTGGCTCCAACGCTGTCTCCTACCGGACCGAGCTGGGGGAAAAGGTAAAAGCAGGGCAACGGGGGAGGAAAAGTCCCTCCTTTTGCATTATCTCCTTGCCCAGACCCATTGAGCAGCCTGCAAAAGAAAGAGCCTTTCACAGAAATCAGCGTGGTGACGTGCTGTAGAGTGGGAGCTGCAGTCCTTAAATGAGGCAGGCCTCAGTGGGCAAAGCAAGCTCCGGGCTCCGTGCCGCTGACAGAAGGCAGGAGTTGCAAAGAGCAGGGCCCGATACCGGCCACAGGTCGGCAGAGCGTCTCCCACTGCTGCTCTCTGCCCGTGCACGAGCTTGCCAGAGCCAACGCCAGCCTGCCTTGTGGCGCCGTGCAAGCGTGCCGCTCATGCCCTGCGTGCAGTAGGCAGCAAGGCGTCCAGGTGCTGGGGGAAGGGCTCCTTCTGGCAGGGCCCGAGATGTGAATCCAGGCTCTGCAGGCAATACTCTCAACCTCGGAGGCTTGAAAGCACTACCCTATGGGCTGACAAAGCTCGGAAGTCTCTTTCTCTCTTTCCTGATCTCTCCTACCCTGCTCATGCTGCGGACGATACTTTCTGCAGCTTCACCAGCCATCCGGTTATTTCAATCTGGGAGATCCATACTGCCGCTCCCTGAGCTCCGAGTACAACAGTCTGCACGACCCACATTTGCGAGCCTACTACCACCGCAAAGGCAACCTCCGGCGACTAAGGAGAGGAGGTTACATCACCAGCGACGGCAAAGTAGGTTGGACATCAGGGTGAGAAGAGCAGTTTCCATCGGAGGGGCAGCGGCAGGTTGCCAGAGCGCTTGCTGCAGCCGCTTCTTGCGGGTGGAGGGCGCAGGGCTGCTGGGCTGATTTCCCTGGGGGCAGAAGGAGCCCAGAGCCCGCTCCGGGAATTCCCACTCCTGCTCTTCCAAGGCTGTGCCGCGCTGCCTTGGCGCCGACGGAGCAGCGGGCGTGTGGGCTGGCGGCGGAGCGAGGGGCGCTGCTCCCCGCTGGCTGGCTGGCTGGCTGGGAGCAAAGCCGCCAGCCGCTGGGCAGGGCAGGCTGTGCAGGGGAGCAGCTCCCGCTGCCTTAGTGCTCTTTGGGGCAAGGCAGGCTGCGGAGTGAGCGTGACAAGTGGTGGCTGCTTTCTCCCCCTCATCTCGCCATAGGTCGTTTGCACCCTGCGGGAGTTCAACGAGTACAGGCAGTACCTGACCACGCTCAAGAAAGAGGCTGACAAAATGTACCGTCGAGAACAAGTACGTAAAGCTCAGGGTTCACAGGGCTGGGGCTGGGGGCGGGCAGGAAAGTCATCCCCCAGCGCCTGCCGGCAGTGCCGAGGGAAGTCCTTCTCTCCTGCCCTGGGTGCGCGGCTGAAGCAGAGCGCTGCTCTGGGCCAGCGTGAAGCCTCCACACGCAGGTGCGTGAGAGCATGTTGTGGCAAAGGGGAGCTAAAGCCTGCTGTCAACTTTCAGCAAACGCTTCGAGAACAACCGGCAAAATTAAAGAATGCCCCCGAACTGCCGCAAGGCATGGACATTTCTCGCCTGCGAGAGCGGCTGCTGTGGGAGCAACGAGAGAGCCTGAGAGCTGCAGAGCAGGACGTGAGGGCCAGGTAAGAGGCAGCACAAGGAAGGCTTGCGCTCGGAGCGGGCCCGTGGCCCTTCGGCGAGGTGCTGCCTGGGGCCTTGTGTTCCAGGAAAGTGCCCAGTTGCTGCGTGAGCAGAGGCTGGTTGTGCCTAGAGTGGTGCAAGCAGTGCCTGGAGGCTGGCAAAGGCAGCTGGAAGCTCTTTGGGGCACTGGAGCCGGGAAGCCCAGAGCAGGAGGAGGGCAGGGGCTGAGCAGGGAATGGTCTGGGCAAGACAGCTCCAGGCGCTCTCTTTCAGGCATCTGTATGTCTCTTGCAAGGTATCTCGCCAGGACTGCGGAGAGCATGGAGAAGCCCGAGGCTCCTGAAGAAGACGCACGCCTCCCCCAGCCGGCTGAGCAGGAGCAGGTGCGCCTGGCACTCTCAGTGGGCTCTTGTGCTCTCAGACTCCGCCACTCAGCACAAATCCCTTAGCTGCACCACGTGTCCCCCACGGTCCCTGTTGCTGGTTTCTCGTGTGGCGAGCAGCCAAGCATGCAGCGTCCCTGAGGCCAGTAGTGCCGGTGCTTAGCCATTGGCGGGTTGGTTTCCTCCTGCAGGAGCTCAGAGGTTAGCTTAGAGAAGAGCCTGCTGTTGCCCGATTCTCATTAGCGGGGCATGTTAAATGCTGCCCGGCTCCATCCTGTGGCACAGCCTGACAGGCAAAGCATGACAGCAGCTGGGTGCTGCAGGAAGAAGGACTTTGCACAGGTGGCTAGAGCGATTGCAGCAACCCTTTTGGATCGCTTGGGGAAGCGTTTGGTAGGCAGCCCATCAGACGCCTCTGAGGCCAGGCTGTCGGCCAGGCGGAGGCAGCAGCGCGTTGCCGGAGGAGCCACGCGAGCTGGCAAATGGGGAGAAAGCAGAGCGAGGCAAGCTGAGGTGGCAGGCTATGACGGAGCATCTTCTCTGCCTTCTCGGGACCAAATCGCCACAGATGCTGTTGAGCGTGTTGCAGCCACCTTGCAATCCTTCGTAGCTTCCCAATTTGAACGGCACTTCCAGTGCAAATTTTCTGACATCCTGAAGCTGCCCCTTGAGGCTATTTCCAAGAGAGAACCGCAGCCACCCCAGACACCTGTCTCCACCCAGGTCACAAAAGAAGGGCAAGGATCAGCTAGTGCCTCTGGACATCGGACACCAGACGCCACAATGTTGCCCCTGCTGCAACCTTTGCAAAATGTTGCTGCTGTGTTGCAAGAGAGTAGCACACTTGCAAGGCGTGGCATCCAAAATGCCACTTCCAACGTTCAGCACCTCCATGCAGAATTAAAAGCGTATGCGGAAATGATTGTCCGTGATGCTCTTGACACTCTGAAGAAGGAGAAGAAGTGGTTAGAAAAAGAAATGCATGCCAAGGCAAGATGCTTTGAGGACACTTCAGAAGAAAGCACCGAGGAGAGTGAGCTAGTGGAGCAGCTAGTAGAGCAGTGTGGTCGCCCTCTGAGCACAGCGGCTTCAGGAGGGAACTGTGGAAGGCGGGTCGCAAAAGAGCCCAGACCAAGAGGTGGGAAGGAGAGCTCTCTGGGCCAGGGCTTTCTAAGGCCGGAAGAAAAGAAAATCCCTGCTAAAAAATTACACAAGCATCCAGCAGGCATGAAGCTCCCGCCTATCACCATCCCCGGAATGGTCATGCCTTCAGAGGACGAAGCAGAATCTGAAGAATCTCAAGAGGAACTGTCACCTAATCTCCTCCCACCTGTCCTGCAAAGCTCCGAGCAAGATGCTCAGAGCACACCAGAAGGCGTGCAGAAGCCCCTCGATCACCCCTCGGCACCCACATCAAGACCTTGTGCTCCAGTGCTGGAAAGCCCGTCCCTCCATCAGCTCCAAAGCCCCCTTCCCAGAGAGGGGCCCGGCGGAGAGCCACGCGCGTAAAGCCTCTGACGGGCAAGAGCGAGCCAGGCGAGTGCTGAGAGAGGCCACTGGCTGGGTGGCTGCTGGGGGCTGAGCTGAGGAGGTGTGTGGCTCCGGCCTTCAGAGCTGCTCTCACACCGGTGCTGAGAAGCAACGGCCAGCAAGAGAAGCGAGGGAGTTTGCTCAGCCTCTTGAACAGTCCGTGGGGAAAAGAACATGCACAAAGCACATGGCAGAGGGCTGCGCTCCACCTCCCTCCTGCTGCCTTTGCCGGGCCGGGGAAGGCTCGGCACCCTGTGGCGCTCATGGCCCTGTCCTTCCCTGCCTGCCTCCCTCGGAGCCGCAGGGGCTGCCGATGGTGCGACTCGCGCGTCAGTGCGGAAGAGGCCTCACCGCGTGGCACAGCCCCTCCGGCTGCCCTCCCAAGGATCTTCCAGCATAGCTGCTGCCCAGAGCCGCAGAGCCCCCGGGGAGCGGAGCCCCCTGCCCCCCCGCGCCTCCTCCCTTCCCCGCGCCTCCCCAGCAGAGAATAAAGGCTTTACTTCCAAGCGCTGCTCTTGCCTCCTGGGATTCTTTTGCTGCTCTCGTGATTTACAGCTCATCACAACAGTCACCAGCAACTCCTCCAACAGTGGGACAAGACCTTATGCCTAACTGGCAAGGCAGAGGAGTGGGAGTTTCTCTTCAACCAGCCACAACGAGTTTTCTCACGTGGACTGGGAAGGCCTGGGCTATCAAGGAGTCATCAGGGAAGGAGAGGCGCCTCCCAGCGCTTGCCCTCGCCTCTGTGTTGCTGAGCTAAGTTCATGTGCCTAGGTTAGGGTGCCTGTGGCACGAAGACTGCTGTGCTTCAGAGTTCTTGTGAAATGTTTCCATGGCCAGCAGTCGATTGCCTTCCGTAAATTCAGTGCAGCAGGAGCCTTGCGGCCCACCGCAGTTGCCGAGAAACCACAGAAAATCGACAGGCGAGAACAAGTACGGCTCACACTTCACACTCAGAGTGTGGAGGGTTGGGGCTTTTCTTGTTTTCTCTCCAAAAGACACAGAATAAAGGTGAGATGAGCACTGCTGCGGTGGGCCAGGCATTCTGGCGTGGACGTGACTGCCAGGCTCAGAGCTGAGATAGCGCAGGGCACGGGGGTGGCGAGAGGCAGGAGAATCGTCCCCAAGTAGAGGAGTGCTGAGGGAACCCTTCTCTCCTCCCCCGGGTGCTGGACCACTGTGCTTGCGCAAGCAAAGTTTGCATCCTGAGGGAAGAGGCGCTCCTTGTAAAGACAGTGGCGCAGCCTGCGTTTGGAGCCTTGGAAAGGCAGGTGGAAGCTGTTCCGGTGGCTTGAGCAAACACCCCCCCAGAGAGCTGATGGCAGTGGCTGAGCAGCACACAGCCTGGGGGCAAGATGTAGGCACTGCTGACCCTTGTCTGTCACCTTGATTTCTCTGTACAGAAAGGGCACCCAGAACAGCTCAGGTAAGCTATGGACCAATCTTGCAAAGAACTAAAGGAGGCTCCTGCAAAACAATGCCTAGATAACACATAAAAAGGACCCTGTGTGTTTGCTGTAAGGTGCAACTCACAACAGTGCTGCAGCCTGCGTTTGGAGCCTTGGAAAGGCAGGTGGAAGCTGTTCCGGTGGCTTGAGCAAAGAAACCCCCAGAGAGCTGATGGCAGTGGCTGAGCAGCAAAGAGTCTGGGGGCTGATGCAGTAAAGCGACATAACTCAGAGCAGCTCTGTCCTTTGTGAGGAATTCATTCATGGCAGAGAGTCTTCTGAGCCTTTTGAAGAGAAGGCAGGCTTGGGAAAAGATCAGGTAATGGGATGGCGGGCTGGTGGCTCTGAGGAAGCCGTCCCAGGAGTCAACTTTTGCCTCCTTGTGACAGTGGTGCTCCAAACTCCCACTCTCCCTCCGTCCAAGTTGCGGTTTTCTAACCTGTCGCCCAGGAAGTGGGGCAAAGGCACCCCCGGGTGTCACCCTTTCTTCTAGGAGCCAGTCACAAGGTAGTTGCCTGATGCAACTACAGGACTCTCGTTGTGAGAGCACAGCCGCTTTGGGGTTAGTGGCTTCACGCAGGGGAGGAGAGGCTCGCTGAGGAGAGAGCCTGCTCTTGCCTGACACGAGATTCCCATTGGCGGAGGTCTCCTCAAAGGCTGCGCGGGTCTGTCCCGTCCAAGAGCCTCTCTGGAAGTATGGCAAGAATGGAGCGCGGTGACAGCCAGGAGTCAAGGCTTAACCTTCTTTTGTCCCGACAATCAAGGTGCAAAAGAGGGAATGATGGGTCAGGGCACCTTCAGCCTCTCGCCTGGCTCTGTACTTGACACAGAGCTTGCTCCCCCATCCCGGTCAGGCTGGCAGCCTGCGGCAGCCTTCTTCAGACTGCACCCGGACTGCAGGCACATACACTACGTAGTGAACGCTGTCAGGCCGTGCCCGTGTCAGGCTGGAGCCTGGGCAGCCACTACCTTCCAGTCCGGGGCCCGATGTACGAGGTCTGCCGCACCCGGATCCAAAAGCATGACCTCAGGGTGGCTGCAGCCACCCTTGTTTTAGGAAATGGCCCCTGCTTGACTTTTAGAAACAGCAGCAACACTTGACTCCTTGACGGGAGAAACCTCCCACACCTGTATCCCAGGTGACGTCCCCCAGCACCAGTTTTTCCTTCGGCAAGTCACAGACAGTGCTTGAAAGAATGGTCTCTCCTGGGCTGCAGGAGCCTGGCGCCTCGAGGCAGCGCTGCGCCTGCTGCGACAAGGCTTCTTCCCGCCGCGTAACGCCAGGGCTGCTTGCAGAGCCTCAGGTTTTACACGTAGCAGCCGCAGGCTGCGGCCCAAGGCTATCGCAGTGCCTACCCCTCTTCTCCCCCACCTGCTTCCTCCCCTTGCTCGAGCAGGCTCTGGCGTAACAGCGGCGGCGGCCCTTCAGCCGCCCTTTGGAGGCAACGCCGCTCGCTCGGTGCCTGGTCGCCAGCTTTACAGAGGCCTCTCTGTTTTGGCTGTGGCGGAGCTGCGAGCGCGTCGGGGCTTGGGGAGGGCAGGTGCGCTGCTAAAATGCACGAGCTCCCCCACTGCCTGCAGCTGGCCCACGCTGGCGCTGGGCTGTGGCCGTGGCACTGCTCGCAGCCGCTTTCCCCAGGCTGAGCAGCCCCTGCAAACCCTGCCGACGGTCCCGCACACGGCGCTGCCGAGCTGCGGAGCAAAGCCCCTGCAGAGACTTGCGTCTCCTCCTGGGCAGCAGAGGGAGGACGCTGCCGAACGGCCTCCAGAAATGCCAGGCTGGGCAATGGCAGTGGGGGGCCTTGTGCCTTTGCAAGCCCTGGCGTAGGCCCCACGGAGGCTGCAGGGGGCTGAGCTGCCAGGCAAGGAACCACCATCTTATACCCAGGGTGGCTGCGGGCTCCCCCTGCCAGCCCACGAGCCTCGCTGGGCTGAGGCCTTTGCTCAGCAGGGGTGCGACAGCTTCAGGTCTGCGCTGGTCAGGGCGGCCACGTGCCCCTTCTGCCCTCTCCAGGCGGAGCAGGCCAAGGGAACCCGTGTGATGGGCGGTAGTGCAGGAGCCGCGAGAAGGCTGGGCTCAGCCGCGGGACATGGCGCCTGCAAGGTGCCCAGCATGAGAAGAGAAGGAGCCCAGCAGGACACCAGAGGCTCCCAGGCCACCAACAACTCACAGGTGCTCTGCTATAGAGATGCATAGCTGGGAGCTGGGCAAAACTGGCCTTTGGGGTAATTGGGCTACCAAGGAACACGTCTCGACCGTGTGAAAGACACCTCCTAGTGTAAATCAGGTTGTAAGGGGAGCTGCAGAGCAGTGAAGCAAGAGCAAGGCGTTAAAGCGTGCTTGCAAGGGCCTAACAACAGCGCCGAGTGGACGCCAGCCTCTGCGGCAGGCGACCACCAGCATCAACACTGGATTGCTTGAGGAGACCTCATTCCCAGCCAGCAAGCCCAACACCAAGGATTTGTCTCTGCCGCCATGGTCATCAGTGCTAGGGTAAGGCCAACATAAGACCACCCTTCCTCACTGCGTCCCCACTGGCCCTGCCCTGCCCCCCACCCCGGGCACCTCACAACGGGGCTGTTATCGCCACGGGAACACGGATGCTTCCAAGGTTCCGTCCCACAGTGTCTCCAGTGCTGGCCACGGAGCGACAAGGTCAGGTGTGTAGCAGGGCCGGCCAGCACCAGGGGCCACTGATGCTCGGGAGAAGATGCAGGGGAGCTGCGCGCGGACAGGAGGGCCTGCGTGATGGCTCAGAGGGATGGCCCAAATCCACTGCAGGCCAGAGCAGGCTCAGGCCAGATTTCAGTTTTCTCTTTTCTCCAGTTTTCACTTTGCCCCCACGCTGGAAGATGGACTGCCGGTGGGAAGGAGGCTGCTGCGGGCAGGCCTAGCACTGCCTGCACTGTGCATCACCTGTCCCGGGCAGAGAGAGGACAAGAGGCCCTGGGGCCAGAGCCCGCTGGCTTCATGGCCTTCCCTGCAAATGCCTCCTTTTCTCTTGCAGGCTTTGGAGATGGACTGCATGGCTGGCTACGGCATCCCAGAAGCGATGGACTGGGAAAGCTATGGCTGCAGTGGCCAGGTACTGCCCCCGCAGCCAGCTGGCTGCACGGGGACAGATGGGGCCTTGGTTTTCCAAGAGCATCCAGAGGGGATCCTGGCAGAGGTGCTTGCCAGCCTCTTGGAGAGGAGCTGGCCTCGCAGAGGCCGGGGGGCAAGTGGGACAGCTCCTGCAGCTGTGGGGGGGGAGGAGGAGACACGTGCCTGGCACCAGGGCCCTGACGCCTCCCAGGCCCTCTCCCAGCTGCACGGAAGCAGTTGCAGCACCAGGCAAACCCCAGCGAACAACCATCCACACGTGCCTTGCAGCCAGTGACAGAGGCAAACTCTTCAGGGCAGTTCCTAGTGGAAACCTTTCTCCGGGCTCCCTTGTGCACAGTCTTCTGCAGCGCGGGAAGAGGGACTGCTGGTGGGAGAGAGCCCACTCCAGGCAGACAGCACTGCCTGTGCTGTGCACCGCCTGCTCCGGGCCGGGGGAGGAAGAGAGGCCCTGGGGCCAGAGTCTCTGCCTTCGTGGCTTCCCCTGCCAAAGCCTCCTTTTCTCTTTCAGGCTCTGGGCACCGACAGGCTGGCTGGCAGTGACCAGCCAGAACCTATGGAGTGGGAGAGCTATGGCTCCAGTGGCCAGGTATTCCCCCTGCTGCCGGCTGGACGGGGAGAGGTGGGGGCTTGCTCCTTCCTCTGCCTCCCAAGCATGTCAGTTGAGCAAGTCCTGGGAGAACAGGCCAGGAGGCGTCCTCGGGACACTGCAATGCCTTTGGCTGCAGAAAACCCATCAGCCTCCTCCTGCAAGCACTTCCTGGGCAGGCGCACCTGGGGACAAGCTCTCAGCAGCGCTCACGGGAGTGCGGCACTGCTGTCACCTCCCGGGTGGGCAAAAAGGCCACAGGCGCTTGCCAGCCTCCTGGAGAGGAGCTGGCCACTCAGAGGATTTGAGGGCAAGTGGCACAGCTGCCACGGCTGCAGAGGCGAAGGCGGTGAAACATGCCGGCGACAAGGGCCCTGCCACCTCCCAGGCCCTCTCCCAGAGGCAGGGAAGACACTGAAGGACCAAGCATGTGCTGGAGAACAGCCTTCCCGAGGCTCCTGGTAGTCAGGGACAGGCACAGAACCGGCACTTTAGCTGCCTGCTTGCCCACAGCGCTCTCCAGCTCTGAAAGGGATGGGCTGCTGGGAAGGACCCTGCTGTGGGCAGGCAATAACACTGCCTGTGCTGTGCACCGCCTGCCCCGGGCAGGGAGAGGACAAGAGGCCCTGGGGCCAGAGCCTCTGGCTTTGTGGCTTCCCCTGCCAAAGCCTCCTTTTCTCTTTCAGGCTCTGGGCACCAACAGCCTGGCAGGCTGCAGCCAACCGGAGCCCATGGAGTGGGAGAGTTACGGCTCCAGTGGCCAGGTATTCCCCCTGCTGCCGGCTGGACGGGGACAGATGGGGGCCTGACCTTCCCTGTTCCTGTTGTTTCTGGGGTGAATTCCAAAAGCAGCCAGTGGGGATCCTGGCAGGGGTGTCAGGGAGGTCTCGCAGGCACGGGCGCTGGGGCAGAGCTGCCCAACGTGCAGCAGCGGCAAAGCCCTCGGGGGCTGGCTGCCTGAGCCCTCTCCCTGGCTGTGGCCTCAGGTCTGCACGGGAAGCCTCTGGCGGCGCGCGACTGGCAGCAGCTCTCCTCGGAAAGAGTCTGGGAAGCCAGGAAAGAGGCTCTGTTAATGCTGGGATGCCCCCAACACATTCCTTTCCCCTAAAAATGCCTCCTTTTCTGTTGCAGGCTAAGATGTCCTTCACCCTGGCTGCTGCTAGGAAGCGCCGTGCTTCCTCAGGCCTCTGTCTATAGCTCTTTCCTCAATTACGTAGATTTTTAGTGAAGAGAATGTTGTGTTGTTGTGTTTTTGTGTTTTTTAAATATATATTGATGTGTAGTTCTTTAAGTGTTGTGTGTTGTTTTTAAGTGAGCTCCAGTCACAAAAAGCATGCAGACTGTAGGTATGTTTGTTGAGCTTTGCTAAATAGCTGCATGATTTCAGCTATCATGTGCAGGTGAGGTCCCGAAGAAAGGTATCTGTAGGACTCCCCTTGAAATGTGGGTCTGGGGATGCCTGAGGGGGGGAGATCGACAAGCCCTATCCCCCGGCGTACCTCTGAAGCTTTCAGGATGGCTGCGAGAACATTTACCCACAGTCCACACGCCCAAGTCAAAGGGAAGCTGTAGGGCCCAAAGGACGTACAGCCTTGAAAGGCAAAGGCGAGCTCTCAGAGACTCGTGGTGAATACATGGCTCGGCATGGGCTTGGAAACCGTCAGGAAAGGCCTTATGGGGGGGGGGGTACAGTTTCCCAGGAGGGTCCTCGTGAAGAAATCGCCTGCTGCCAGGAATCGCGCCCGTGCTGGAGACCATGATGGCAGCTGCTACGTCCCTATGCAGTCACCGGGGACTGGAACCAAGTGACCAAGGGAGGTCGTCCCCGTTCCTCGGCGGGTGTGGGAGTTCATGTGTTGGGGCCCGTTTTGTCTGCTTCAGTTGCGTGGCACTCATGTCCCAGGGCTGCGACCAGGCTTTCCCGTCCCTTGCAGCAGCCTGCTTTCTCCTCCTCCTGCCTCCCGGCTGCCGGGGCGTCTGGCTGGCTCTCCAGCCCACGGCTCTGTGCTGAGCCGCCTCGGATTTCCTCTCCCAAAGAGCTCGAGGAAGGGACGAGCTGACCACCGCACGCAAACGCTGGGCGAGAGGAGCTGGCGGGTGCAAGGAAGGCGGTGTCCTTCCCCTAACTGAGCAGGAAGAGGTCCCAACAGCTTTGACTGAGTCTCGTTCCAGTTTTGTGTGGTTTGGGGGGAATTCGGGGGCTCGCCCTTCACCGCTCGGTGCCTGCCAGGAAGAGGGGTCTTCGGGGAGGGCGAGGTGTGGGGCAGCACGGAGTGAGCCAGAGCAGCGTCCTGGTCGGCAGCGCTGCCTGCGCATGTCTCTGAGCACCCATTTACTGGCTTGGGTGCTCTGGCTGGTGCTTGGGAAAGGCCAAGCCCTGGGCACACATGGCCGTGCCCGGGGAAGGCCTGGCATAGGCTAGTCAAGGGCTGGCTCGGTCTTGCTCTTGAACTCTCCTGCAAGCCAAGGGCAGGCCAGGGCTGCAGGCCGGCCCCGCGGTGGCCTCGCAGCAGCGGGGCGATGGTGCGGGAAAGCGGCAACGCAACAGTGCGCGGTTGTGCTGGTAGTGCCAAGCGCTGGGAGACCGGCTGCGGCGAGCAGAGCTGCGTGCCGCTGGAGCGAGAGGTGCCAGCGGAGGGTCGCAGCTGCAGAAGGGCTCTTGATAGGAGCCATGGAGCATTATCTCGCTGCTGGCCTCCGAGACCTAGACGGACTGCTGAGTGCGGAGGAGAAGAGGGGCAAGGTGCGTGCTGGACGGATGCAGAGGGCTCAGCTTGGGAGCCGGCGACCACGCAGGGCTGCTCTGGGGCATGCGGCAGTGCGGAGGGAAGTGGCAGCGATAGACAGAGGGCAGTGGAGGCTCTCCGGGGGTCCTGTCTCTCTGCCCGTGCTGGATTCCAGCTCGGCAGACGGCAGGGGTGGCGTGCAAGGACACAAGGGCTTTGGTCTACAGGCTTTGGAGCTGTAGGGAAGGAGGCGACGAAGCAGAGAGCTGCTGTGGAATAGGCCACTCTTTGCACTCTCCTTGGGCTCTTTCAAGAGCATTTCTGGTACGTGCTGGGCAAGAAGCCTCTTGAGATGGTGGCCCGAATGCCCATGAGCGTCTCTGTCTTTTTAGCTCGGGCGCAGAAGACAGCAACTCCGAGTAGGATGTCCTGAGCTGCTGGATATCCCGCTCGGGGTCAAACTCCCGTTGCTGCCTGGCTCCAACGCTGTCTCCTACCGGACCGAGCTGGGGGAAAAGGTAAAAGCAGGGCAACGGGGGAGGAAAAGTCCCTCCTTTTGCATTATCTCCTTGCCCAGACCCATTGAGCAGCCTGCAAAAGAAAGAGCCTTTCACAGAAATCAGCGTGGTGACGTGCTGTAGAGTGGGAGCTGCAGTCCTTAAATGAGGCAGGCCTCAGTGGGCAAAGCAAGCTCCGGGCTCCGTGCCGCTGACAGAAGGCAGGAGTTGCAAAGAGCAGGGCCCGATACCGGCCACAGGTCGGCAGAGCGTCTCCCACTGCTGCTCTCTGCCCGTGCACGAGCTTGCCAGAGCCAACGCCAGCCTGCCTTGTGGCGCCGTGCAAGCGTGCCGCTCATGCCCTGCGTGCAGTAGGCAGCAAGGCGTCCAGGTGCTGGGGGAAGGGCTCCTTCTGGCAGGGCCCGAGATGTGAATCCAGGCTCTGCAGGCAATACTCTCAACCTCGGAGGCTTGAAAGCACTACCCTATGGGCTGACAAAGCTCGGAAGTCTCTTTCTCTCTTTCCTGATCTCTCCTACCCTGCTCATGCTGCGGACGATACTTTCTGCAGCTTCACCAGCCATCCGGTTATTTCAATCTGGGAGATCCATACTGCCGCTCCCTGAGCTCCGAGTACAACAGTCTGCACGACCCACATTTGCGAGCCTACTACCACCGCAAAGGCAACCTCCGGCGACTAAGGAGAGGAGGTTACATCACCAGCGACGGCAAAGTAGGTTGGACATCAGGGTGAGAAGAGCAGTTTCCATCGGAGGGGCAGCGGCAGGTTGCCAGAGCGCTTGCTGCAGCCGCTTCTTGCGGGTGGAGGGCGCAGGGCTGCTGGGCTGATTTCCCTGGGGGCAGAAGGAGCCCAGAGCCCGCTCCGGGAATTCCCACTCCTGCTCTTCCAAGGCTGTGCCGCGCTGCCTTGGCGCCGACGGAGCAGCGGGCGTGTGGGCTGGCGGCGGAGCGAGGGGCGCTGCTCCCCGCTGGCTGGCTGGCTGGCTGGCTGGGAGCAAAGCCGCCAGCCGCTGGGCAGGGCAGGCTGTGCAGGGGAGCAGCTCCCGCTGCCTTAGTGCTCTTTGGGGCAAGGCAGGCTGCGGAGTGAGCGTGACAAGTGGTGGCTGCTTTCTCCCCCTCATCTCGCCATAGGTCGTTTGCACCCTGCGGGAGTTCAACGAGTACAGGCAGTACCTGACCACGCTCAAGAAAGAGGCTGACAAAATGTACCGTCGAGAACAAGTACGTAAAGCTCAGGGTTCACAGGGCTGGGGCTGGGGGCGGGCAGGAAAGTCATCCCCCAGCGCCTGCCGGCAGTGCCGAGGGAAGTCCTTCTCTCCTGCCCTGGGTGCGCGGCTGAAGCAGAGCGCTGCTCTGGGCCAGCGTGAAGCCTCCACACGCAGGTGCGTGAGAGCATGTTGTGGCAAAGGGGAGCTAAAGCCTGCTGTCAACTTTCAGCAAACGCTTCGAGAACAACCGGCAAAATTAAAGAATGCCCCCGAACTGCCGCAAGGCATGGACATTTCTCGCCTGCGAGAGCGGCTGCTGTGGGAGCAACGAGAGAGCCTGAGAGCTGCAGAGCAGGACGTGAGGGCCAGGTAAGAGGCAGCACAAGGAAGGCTTGCGCTCGGAGCGGGCCCGTGGCCCTTCGGCGAGGTGCTGCCTGGGGCCTTGTGTTCCAGGAAAGTGCCCAGTTGCTGCGTGAGCAGAGGCTGGTTGTGCCTAGAGTGGTGCAAGCAGTGCCTGGAGGCTGGCAAAGGCAGCTGGAAGCTCTTTGGGGCACTGGAGCCGGGAAGCCCAGAGCAGGAGGAGGGCAGGGGCTGAGCAGGGAATGGTCTGGGCAAGACAGCTCCAGGCGCTCTCTTTCAGGCATCTGTATGTCTCTTGCAAGGTATCTCGCCAGGACTGCGGAGAGCATGGAGAAGCCCGAGGCTCCTGAAGAAGACGCACGCCTCCCCCAGCCGGCTGAGCAGGAGCAGGTGCGCCTGGCACTCTCAGTGGGCTCTTGTGCTCTCAGACTCCGCCACTCAGCACAAATCCCTTAGCTGCACCACGTGTCCCCCACGGTCCCTGTTGCTGGTTTCTCGTGTGGCGAGCAGCCAAGCATGCAGCGTCCCTGAGGCCAGTAGTGCCGGTGCTTAGCCATTGGCGGGTTGGTTTCCTCCTGCAGGAGCTCAGAGGTTAGCTTAGAGAAGAGCCTGCTGTTGCCCGATTCTCATTAGCGGGGCATGTTAAATGCTGCCCGGCTCCATCCTGTGGCACAGCCTGACAGGCAAAGCATGACAGCAGCTGGGTGCTGCAGGAAGAAGGACTTTGCACAGGTGGCTAGAGCGATTGCAGCAACCCTTTTGGATCGCTTGGGGAAGCGTTTGGTAGGCAGCCCATCAGACGCCTCTGAGGCCAGGCTGTCGGCCAGGCGGAGGCAGCAGCGCGTTGCCGGAGGAGCCACGCGAGCTGGCAAATGGGGAGAAAGCAGAGCGAGGCAAGCTGAGGTGGCAGGCTATGACGGAGCATCTTCTCTGCCTTCTCGGGACCAAATCGCCACAGATGCTGTTGAGCGTGTTGCAGCCACCTTGCAATCCTTCGTAGCTTCCCAATTTGAACGGCACTTCCAGTGCAAATTTTCTGACATCCTGAAGCTGCCCCTTGAGGCTATTTCCAAGAGAGAACCGCAGCCACCCCAGACACCTGTCTCCACCCAGGTCACAAAAGAAGGGCAAGGATCAGCTAGTGCCTCTGGACATCGGACACCAGACGCCACAATGTTGCCCCTGCTGCAACCTTTGCAAAATGTTGCTGCTGTGTTGCAAGAGAGTAGCACACTTGCAAGGCGTGGCATCCAAAATGCCACTTCCAACGTTCAGCACCTCCATGCAGAATTAAAAGCGTATGCGGAAATGATTGTCCGTGATGCTCTTGACACTCTGAAGAAGGAGAAGAAGTGGTTAGAAAAAGAAATGCATGCCAAGGCAAGATGCTTTGAGGACACTTCAGAAGAAAGCACCGAGGAGAGTGAGCTAGTGGAGCAGCTAGTAGAGCAGTGTGGTCGCCCTCTGAGCACAGCGGCTTCAGGAGGGAACTGTGGAAGGCGGGTCGCAAAAGAGCCCAGACCAAGAGGTGGGAAGGAGAGCTCTCTGGGCCAGGGCTTTCTAAGGCCGGAAGAAAAGAAAATCCCTGCTAAAAAATTACACAAGCATCCAGCAGGCATGAAGCTCCCGCCTATCACCATCCCCGGAATGGTCATGCCTTCAGAGGACGAAGCAGAATCTGAAGAATCTCAAGAGGAACTGTCACCTAATCTCCTCCCACCTGTCCTGCAAAGCTCCGAGCAAGATGCTCAGAGCACACCAGAAGGCGTGCAGAAGCCCCTCGATCACCCCTCGGCACCCACATCAAGACCTTGTGCTCCAGTGCTGGAAAGCCCGTCCCTCCATCAGCTCCAAAGCCCCCTTCCCAGAGAGGGGCCCGGCGGAGAGCCACGCGCGTAAAGCCTCTGACGGGCAAGAGCGAGCCAGGCGAGTGCTGAGAGAGGCCACTGGCTGGGTGGCTGCTGGGGGCTGAGCTGAGGAGGTGTGTGGCTCCGGCCTTCAGAGCTGCTCTCACACCGGTGCTGAGAAGCAACGGCCAGCAAGAGAAGCGAGGGAGTTTGCTCAGCCTCTTGAACAGTCCGTGGGGAAAAGAACATGCACAAAGCACATGGCAGAGGGCTGCGCTCCACCTCCCTCCTGCTGCCTTTGCCGGGCCGGGGAAGGCTCGGCACCCTGTGGCGCTCATGGCCCTGTCCTTCCCTGCCTGCCTCCCTCGGAGCCGCAGGGGCTGCCGATGGTGCGACTCGCGCGTCAGTGCGGAAGAGGCCTCACCGCGTGGCACAGCCCCTCCGGCTGCCCTCCCAAGGATCTTCCAGCATAGCTGCTGCCCAGAGCCGCAGAGCCCCCGGGGAGCGGAGCCCCCTGCCCCCCCGCGCCTCCTCCCTTCCCCGCGCCTCCCCAGCAGAGAATAAAGGCTTTACTTCCAAGCGCTGCTCTTGCCTCCTGGGATTCTTTTGCTGCTCTCGTGATTTACAGCTCATCACAACAGTCACCAGCAACTCCTCCAACAGTGGGACAAGACCTTATGCCTAACTGGCAAGGCAGAGGAGTGGGAGTTTCTCTTCAACCAGCCACAACGAGTTTTCTCACGTGGACTGGGAAGGCCTGGGCTATCAAGGAGTCATCAGGGAAGGAGAGGCGCCTCCCAGCGCTTGCCCTCGCCTCTGTGTTGCTGAGCTAAGTTCATGTGCCTAGGTTAGGGTGCCTGTGGCACGAAGACTGCTGTGCTTCAGAGTTCTTGTGAAATGTTTCCATGGCCAGCAGTCGATTGCCTTCCGTAAATTCAGTGCAGCAGGAGCCTTGCGGCCCACCGCAGTTGCCGAGAAACCACAGAAAATCGACAGGCGAGAACAAGTACGGCTCACACTTCACACTCAGAGTGTGGAGGGTTGGGGCTTTTCTTGTTTTCTCTCCAAAAGACACAGAATAAAGGTGAGATGAGCACTGCTGCGGTGGGCCAGGCATTCTGGCGTGGACGTGACTGCCAGGCTCAGAGCTGAGATAGCGCAGGGCACGGGGGTGGCGAGAGGCAGGAGAATCGTCCCCAAGTAGAGGAGTGCTGAGGGAACCCTTCTCTCCTCCCCCGGGTGCTGGACCACTGTGCTTGCGCAAGCAAAGTTTGCATCCTGAGGGAAGAGGCGCTCCTTGTAAAGACAGTGGCGCAGCCTGCGTTTGGAGCCTTGGAAAGGCAGGTGGAAGCTGTTCCGGTGGCTTGAGCAAAGAAACCCCCAGAGAGCTGATGGCAGTGGCTGAGCAGCAAAGAGTCTGGGGGCTGATGCAGTAAAGCGACATAACTCAGAGCAGCTCTGTCCTTTGTGAGGAATTCATTCATGGCAGAGAGTCTTCTGAGCCTTTTGAAGAGAAGGCAGGCTTGGGAAAAGATCAGGTAATGGGATGGCGGGCTGGTGGCTCTGAGGAAGCCGTCCCAGGAGTCAACTTTTGCCTCCTTGTGACAGTGGTGCTCCAAACTCCCACTCTCCCTCCGTCCAAGTTGCGGTTTTCTAACCTGTCGCCCAGGAAGTGGGGCAAAGGCACCCCCGGGTGTCACCCTTTCTTCTAGGAGCCAGTCACAAGGTAGTTGCCTGATGCAACTACAGGACTCTCGTTGTGAGAGCACAGCCGCTTTGGGGTTAGTGGCTTCACGCAGGGGAGGAGAGGCTCGCTGAGGAGAGAGCCTGCTCTTGCCTGACACGAGATTCCCATTGGCGGAGGTCTCCTCAAAGGCTGCGCGGGTCTGTCCCGTCCAAGAGCCTCTCTGGAAGTATGGCAAGAATGGAGCGCGGTGACAGCCAGGAGTCAAGGCTTAACCTTCTTTTGTCCCGACAATCAAGGTGCAAAAGAGGGAATGATGGGTCAGGGCACCTTCAGCCTCTCGCCTGGCTCTGTACTTGACACAGAGCTTGCTCCCCCATCCCGGTCAGGCTGGCAGCCTGCGGCAGCCTTCTTCAGACTGCACCCGGACTGCAGGCACATACACTACGTAGTGAACGCTGCCAGGCCGTGCCCGTGTCAGGCTGGAGCCTGGGCAGCCACTACCTTCCAGTCCGGGGCCCGATGTACGAGGTCTGCCGCACCCGGATCCAAAAGCATGACCTCAGGGTGGCTGCAGCCACCCTTGTTTTAGGAAATGGCCCCTGCTTGACTTTTAGAAACAGCAGCAACACTTGACTCCTTGACGGGAGAAACCTCCCACACCTGTATCCCAGGTGACGTCCCCCAGCACCAGTTTTTCCTTCGGCAAGTCACAGACAGTGCTTGAAAGAATGGTCTCTCCTGGGCTGCAGGAGCCTGGCGCCTCGAGGCAGCGCTGCGCCTGCTGCGACAAGGCTTCTTCCCGCCGCGTAACGCCAGGGCTGCTTGCAGAGCCTCAGGTTTTACACGTAGCAGCCGCAGGCTGCGGCCCAAGGCTATCGCAGTGCCTACCCCTCTTCTCCCCCACCTGCTTCCTCCCCTTGCTCGAGCAGGCTCTGGCGTAACAGCGGCGGCGGCCCTTCAGCCGCCCTTTGGAGGCAACGCCGCTCGCTCGGTGCCTGGTCGCCAGCTTTACAGAGGCCTCTCTGTTTTGGCTGTGGCGGAGCTGCGAGCGCGTCGGGGCTTGGGGAGGGCAGGTGCGCTGCTAAAATGCACGAGCTCCCCCACTGCCTGCAGCTGGCCCACGCTCGCGCTGGGCTGTGGCCGTGGCACTGCTCGCAGCCGCTTTCCCCAGGCTGAGCAGCCCCTGCAAACCCTGCCGACGGTCCCGCACACGGCGCTGCCGAGCTGCGGAGCAAAGCCCCTGCAGAGACTTGCGTCTCCTCCCGGGCAGCAGAGGGAGGACGCTGCCGAACGGCCTCCAGAAATGCCAGGCTGGGCAATGGCAGTGGGGGGCCTTGTGCCTTTGCAAGCCCTGGCGTAGGCCCCACGGAGGCTGCAGGGGGCTGAGCTGCCAGGCAAGGAACCACCATCTTATACCCAGGGTGGCTGCGGGCTCCCCCTGCCAGCCCACGAGCCTCGCTGGGCTGAGGCCTTTGCTCAGCAGGGGTGCGACAGCTTCAGGTCTGCGCTGGTCAGGGCGGCCACGTGCCCCTTCTGCCCTCTCCAGGCGGAGCAGGCCAAGGGAACCCGTGTGATGGGCGGTAGTGCAGGAGCCGTGAGAAGGCTGGGCTCAGCCGCGGGACATGGCGCCTGCAAGGTGCCCAGCATGAGAAGAGAAGGAGCCCAGCAGGACACCAGAGGCTCCCAGGCCACCAACAACTCACAGGTGCTCTGCTATAGAGATGCATAGCTGGGAGCTGGGCAAAACTGGCCTTTGGGGTAATTGGGCTACCAAGGAACACGTCTCGACCGTGTGAAAGACACCTCCTAGTGTAAATCAGGTTGTAAGGGGAGCTGCAGAGCAGTGAAGCAAGAGCAAGGCATTAAAGCGTGCTTGCAAGGGCCTAACAACAGCGCCGAGTGGACGCCAGCCTCTGCGGCAGGCGACCACCAGCATCAACACTGGATTGCTTGAGGAGACCTCATTCCCAGCCAGCAAGCCCAACACCAAGGATTTGTCTCTGCCGCCATGGTCATCAGTGCTAGGGTAAGGCCAACATAAGACCACCCTTCCTCACTGCGTCCCCACTGGCCCTGCCCTGCCCCCCACCCCGGGCACCTCACAACGGGGCTGTTATCGCCACGGGAACACGGATGCTTCCAAGGTTCCGTCCCACAGTGTCTCCAGTGCTGGCCACGGAGCGACAAGGTCAGGTGTGTAGCAGGGCCGGCCAGCACCAGGGGCCACTGATGCTCGGGAGAAGATGCAGGGGAGCTGCGCGCGGACAGGAGGGCCTGCGTGATGGCTCAGAGGGATGGCCCAAATCCACTGCAGGCCAGAGCAGGCTCAGGCCAGATTTCAGTTTTCTCTTTTCTCCAGTTTTCACTTTGCCCCCACGCTGGAAGATGGACTGCCGGTGGGAAGGAGGCTGCTGCGGGCAGGCCTAGCACTGCCTGCACTGTGCATCACCTGTCCCGGGCAGAGAGAGGACAAGAGGCCCTGGGGCCAGAGCCCGCTGGCTTCATGGCCTTCCCTGCAAATGCCTCCTTTTCTCTTGCAGGCTTTGGAGACGGACTGCATGGCTGGCTACGGCATCCCAGAAGCGATGGACTGGGAAAGCTATGGCTGCAGTGGCCAGGTACTGCCCCCGCAGCCAGCTGGCTGCACGGGGACAGATGGGGCCTTGGTTTTCCAAGAGCATCCAGAGGGGATCCTGGCAGAGGTGCTTGCCAGCCTCTTGGAGAGGAGCTGGCCTCGCAGAGGCCGGGGGGCAAGTGGGACAGCTCCTGCAGCTGTGGGGGGGGAGGAGGAGACACGTGCCTGGCACCAGGGCCCTGACGCCTCCCAGGCCCTCTCCCAGCTGCACGGAAGCAGTTGCAGCACCAGGCAAACCCCAGCGAACAACCATCCACACGTGCCTTGCAGCCAGTGACAGAGGCAAACTCTTCAGGGCAGTTCCTAGTGGAAACCTTTCTCCGGGCTCCCTTGTGCACAGTCTTCTGCAGCGCGGGAAGAGGGACTGCTGGTGGGAGAGAGCCCACTCCAGGCAGACAGCACTGCCTGTGCTGTGCACCGCCTGCTCCGGGCCGGGGGAGGAAGAGAGGCCCTGGGGCCAGAGTCTCTGCCTTCGTGGCTTCCCCTGCCAAAGCCTCCTTTTCTCTTTCAGGCTCTGGGCACCGACAGGCTGGCTGGCAGTGACCAGCCAGAACCTATGGAGTGGGAGAGCTATGGCTCCAGTGGCCAGGTATTCCCCCTGCTGCCGGCTGGACGGGGAGAGGTGGGGGCTTGCTCCTTCCTCTGCCTCCCAAGCATGTCAGTTGAGCAAGTCCTGGGAGAACAGGCCAGGAGGCGTCCTCGGGACACTGCAATGCCTTTGGCTGCAGAAAACCCATCAGCCTCCTCCTGCAAGCACTTCCTGGGCAGGCGCACTTGGGGACAAGCTCTCAGCAGCGCTCACGGGAGTGCGGCACTGCTGTCACCTCCCGGGTGGGCAAAAAGGCCACAGGCGCTTGCCAGCCTCCTGGAGAGGAGCTGGCCACTCAGAGGATTTGAGGGCAAGTGGCACAGCTGCCACGGCTGCAGAGGCGAAGGCGGTGAAACATGCCGGCGACAAGGGCCCTGCCACCTCCCAGGCCCTCTCCCAGAGGCAGGGAAGACACTGAAGGACCAAGCATGTGCTGGAGAACAGCCTTCCCGAGGCTCCTGGTAGTCAGGGACAGGCACAGAACCGGCACTTTAGCTGCCTGCTTGCCCACAGCGCTCTCCAGCTCTGAAAGGGATGGGCTGCTGGGAAGGACCCTGCTGTGGGCAGGCAATAACACTGCCTGTGCTGTGCACCGCCTGCCCCGGGCAGGGAGAGGACAAGAGGCCCTGGGGCCAGAGCCTCTGGCTTTGTGGCTTCCCCTGCCAAAGCCTCCTTTTCTCTTTCAGGCTCTGGGCACCAACAGCCTGGCAGGCTGCAGCCAACCGGAGCCCATGGAGTGGGAGAGTTACGGCTCCAGTGGCCAGGTATTCCCCCTGCTGCCGGCTGGACGGGGACAGATGGGGGCCTGACCTTCCCTGTTCCTGTTGTTTCTGGGGTGAATTCCAAAAGCAGCCAGTGGGGATCCTGGCAGGGGTGTCAGGGAGGTCTCGCAGGCACGGGCGCTGGGGCAGAGCTGCCCAACGTGCAGCAGCGGCAAAGCCCTCGGGGGCTGGCTGCCTGAGCCCTCTCCCTGGCTGTGGCCTCAGGTCTGCACGGGAAGCCTCTGGCGGCGCGCGACTGGCAGCAGCTCTCCTCGGAAAGAGTCTGGGAAGCCAGGAAAGAGGCTCTGTTAATGCTGGGATGCCCCCAACACATTCCTTTCCCCTAAAAATGCCTCCTTTTCTGTTGCAGGCTAAGATGTCCTTCACCCTGGCTGCTGCTAGGAAGCGCCGTGCTTCCTCAGGCCTCTGTCTATAGCTCTTTCCTCAATTACGTAGATTTTTAGTGAAGAGAATGTTGTGTTGTTGTGTTTTTGTGTTTTTTAAATATATATTGATGTGTAGTGCTTTAAGTGTTGTGTGTTGTTTTTAAGTGAGCTCCAGTCACAAAAAGCATGCAGACTGTAGGTATGTTTGTTGAGCTTTGCTAAATAGCTGCATGATTTCAGCTATCATGTGCAGGTGAGGTCCCGAAGAAAGGTATCTGTAGGACTCCCCTTGAAATGTGGGTCTGGGGATGCCTGAGGGGGGGAGATCGACAAGCCCTATCCCCCGGCGTACCTCTGAAGCTTTCAGGATGGCTGCGAGAACATTTACCCACAGTCCACACGCCCAAGTCAAAGGGAAGCTGTAGGGCCCAAAGGACGTACAGCCTTGAAAGGCAAAGGCGAGCTCTCAGAGACTCGTGGTGAATACATGGCTCGGCATGGGCTTGGAAACCGTCAGGAAAGGCCTTATGGGGGGGGGGTACAGTTTCCCAGGAGGGTCCTCGTGAAGAAATCGCCTGCTGCCAGGAATCGCGCCCGTGCTGGAGACCGTGATGGCAGCTGCTACGTCCCTATGCAGTCACCGGGGACTGGAACCAAGTGACCAAGGGAGGTCGTCCCCGTTCCTCGGCGGGTGTGGGAGTTCATGTGTTGGGGCCCGTTTTGTCTGCTTCAGTTGCGTGGCACTCATGTCCCAGGGCTGCGACCAGGCTTTCCCGTCCCTTGCAGCAGCCTGCTTTCTCCTCCTCCTGCCTCCCGGCTGCCGGGGCGTCTGGCTGGCTCTCCAGCCCACGGCTCTGTGCTGAGCCGCCTCGGATTTCCTCTCCCAAAGAGCTCGAGGAAGGGACGAGCTGACCACTGCACGCAAACGCTGGGCGAGAGGAGCTGGCGGGTGCAAGGAAGGCGGTGTCCTTCCCCTAACTGAGCAGGAAGAGGTCCCAACAGCTTTGACTGAGTCTCGTTCCAGTTTTGTGTGGTTTGGGGGGAATTCGGGGGCTCGCCCTTCACCGCTCGGTGCCTGCCAGGAAGAGGGGTCTTCGGGGAGGGCGAGGTGTGGGGCAGCACGGAGTGAGCCAGAGCAGCGTCCTGGTCGGCAGCGCTGCCTGCGCATGTCTCTGAGCACCCATTTACTGGCTTGGGTGCTCTGGCTGGTGCTTGGGAAAGGCCAAGCCCTGGGCACACATGGCCGTGCCCGGGGAAGGCCTGGCATAGGCTAGTCAAGGGCTGGCTCGGTCTTGCTCTTGAACTCTCCTGCAAGCCAAGGGCAGGCCAGGGCTGCAGGCCGGCCCCGCGGTGGCCTCGCAGCAGCGGGGCGATGGTGCGGGAAAGCGGCAACGCAACAGTGCGCGGTTGTGCTGGTAGTGCCAAGCGCTGGGAGACCGGCTGCGGCGAGCAGAGCTGCGTGCCGCTGGAGCGAGAGGTGCCAGCGGAGGGTCGCAGCTGCAGAAGGGCTCTTGATAGGAGCCATGGAGCATTATCTCGCTGCTGGCCTCCGAGACCTAGACGGACTGCTGAGTGCGGAGGAGAAGAGGGGCAAGGTGCGTGCTGGACGGATGCAGAGGGCTCAGCTTGGGAGCCGGCGACCACGCAGGGCTGCTCTGGGGCATGCGGCAGTGCGGAAGGAAGTGGCAGCGATAGACAGAGGGCAGTGGAGGCTCTCCGGGGGTCCTGTCTCTCTGCCCGTGCTGGATTCCAGCTCGGCAGACGGCAGGGGTGGCGTGCAAAGACACAAGGGCTTTGGTCTACAGGCTTTGGAGCTGTAGGGAAGGAGGCGACGAAGCAGAGAGCTGCTGTGGAATAGGCCACTCTTTGCACTCTCCTTGGGCTCTTTCAAGAGCATTTCTGGTACGTGCTGGGCAAGAAGCCTCTTGAGATGGTGGCCCGAATGCCCATGAGCGTCTCTGTCTTTTTAGCTCGGGCGCAGAAGACAGCAACTCCGAGTAGGATGTCCTGAGCTGCTGGATATCCCGCTCGGGGTCAAACTCCCGTTGCTGCCTGGCTCCAACGCTGTCTCCTACCGGACCGAGCTGGGGGAAAAGGTAAAAGCAGGGCAACGGGGGAGGAAAAGTCCCTCCTTTTGCATTATCTCCTTGCCCAGACCCATTGAGCAGCCTGCAAAAGAAAGAGCCTTTCACAGAAATCAGCGTGGTGACGTGCTGTAGAGTGGGAGCTGCAGTCCTTAAATGAGGCAGGCCTCAGTGGGCAAAGCAAGCTCCGGGCTCCGTGCCGCTGACAGAAGGCAGGAGTTGCAAAGAGCAGGGCCCGATACCGGCCACAGGTCGGCAGAGCGTCTCCCACTGCTGCTCTCTGCCCGTGCACGAGCTTGCCAGAGCCAACGCCAGCCTGCCTTGTGGCGCCGTGCAAGCGTGCCGCTCATGCCCTGCGTGCAGTAGGCAGCAAGGCGTCCAGGTGCTGGGGGAAGGGCTCCTTCTGGCAGGGCCCGAGATGTGAATCCAGGCTCTGCAGGCAATACTCTCAACCTCGGAGGCTTGAAAGCACTACCCTATGGGCTGACAAAGCTCGGAAGTCTCTTTCTCTCTTTCCTGATCTCTCCTACCCTGCTCATGCTGCGGACGATACTTTCTGCAGCTTCACCAGCCATCCGGTTATTTCAATCTGGGAGATCCATACTGCCGCTCCCTGAGCTCCGAGTACAACAGTCTGCACGACCCACATTTGCGAGCCTACTACCACCGCAAAGGCAACCTCCGGCGACTAAGGAGAGGAGGTTACATCACCAGCGACGGCAAAGTAGGTTGGACATCAGGGTGAGAAGAGCAGTTTCCATCGGAGGGGCAGCGGCAGGTTGCCAGAGCGCTTGCTGCAGCCGCTTCTTGCGGGTGGAGGGCGCAGGGCTGCTGGGCTGATTTCCCTGGGGGCAGAAGGAGCCCAGAGCCCGCTCCGGGAATTCCCACTCCTGCTCTTCCAAGGCTGTGCCGCGCTGCCTTGGCGCCGACGGAGCAGCGGGCGTGTGGGCTGGCGGCGGAGTGAGGGGCGCTGCTCCCCGCTGGCTGGCTGGCTGGCTGGGAGCAAAGCCGCCAGCCGCTGGGCAGGGCAGGCTGTGCAGGGGAGCAGCTCCCGCTGCCTTAGCGCTCTTTGGGGCAAGGCAGGCTGCGGAGTGAGCGTGACAAGTGGTGGCTGCTTTCTCCCCCTCATCTCGCCATAGGTCGTTTGCACCCTGCGGGAGTTCAACGAGTACAGGCAGTACCTGACCACGCTCAAGAAAGAGGCTGACAAAATGTACCGTCGAGAACAAGTACGTAAAGCTCAGGGTTCACAGGGCTGGGGCTGGGGGCGGGCAGGAAAGTCATCCCCCAGCGCCTGCCGGCAGTGCCGAGGGAAGTCCTTCTCTCCTGCCCTGGGTGCGCGGCTGAAGCAGAGCGCTGCTCTGGGCCAGCGTGAAGCCTCCACACGCAGGCGCGTGAGAGCATGTTGTGGCAAAGGGGAGCTAAAGCCTGCTGTCAACTTTCAGCAAACGCTTCGAGAACAACCGGCAAAATTAAAGAATGCCCCCGAACTGCCGCAAGGCATGGACATTTCTCGCCTGCGAGAGCGGCTGCTGTGGGAGCAACGAGAGAGCCTGAGAGCTGCAGAGCAGGACGTGAGGGCCAGGTAAGAGGCAGCACAAGGAAGGCTTGCGCTCGGAGCGGGCCCGTGGCCCTTCGGCGAGGTGCTGCCTGGGGCCTTGTGTTCCAGGAAAGTGCCCAGTTGCTGCGTGAGCAGAGGCTGGTTGTGCCTAGAGTGGTGCAAGCAGTGCCTGGAGGCTGGCAAAGGCAGCTGGAAGCTCTTTGGGGCACTGGAGCGGGGAAGCCCAGAGCAGGAGGAGGGCAGGGGCTGAGCAGGGAACGGTCTGGGCAAGACAGCTCCAGGCGCTCTCTTTCAGGCATCTGTATGTCTCTTGCAAGGTATCTCGCCAGGACTGCGGAGAGCATGGAGAAGCCCGAGGCTCCTGAAGAAGACGCACGCCTCCCCCAGCCGGCTGAGCAGGAGCAGGTGCGCCTGGCACTCTCAGTGGGCTCTTGTGCTCTCAGACTCCGCCACTCAGCACAAATCCCTTAGCTGCACCACGTGTCCCCCACGGTCCCTGTTGCTGGTTTCTCGTGTGGCGAGCATGCAGCGTCCCTGAGGCCAGTAGTGCCGGTGCTTAGCCATTGGCGGGTTGGTTTCCTCCTGCAGGAGCTCAGAGGTTAGCTTAGAGAAGAGCCTGCTGTTGCCCGATTCTCAAATGCTGCCCGGCTCCATCCTGTGGCACAGCCTGACAGGCAAAGCATGACAGCAGCTGGGTGCTGCAGGAAGAAGGACTTTGCACAGGTGGCTAGAGCGATTGCAGCAACCCTTTTGGATCGCTTGGGGAAGCGTTTGGTAGGCAGCCCATCAGACGCCTCTGAGGCCAGGCTGTCGGCCAGGCGGAGGCAGCAGCGCGTTGCCGGAGGAGCCACGCGAGCTGGCAAATGGGGAGAAAGCAGAGCGAGGCAAGCTGAGGTGGCAGGCTATGACGGAGCATCTTCTCTGCCTTCTCGGGACCAAATCGCCACAGATGCTGTTGAGCGTGTTGCAGCCACCTTGCAATCCTTCGTAGCTTCCCAATTTGAACGGCACTTCCAGTGCAAATTTTCTGACATCCTGAAGCTGCCCCTTGAGGCTATTTCCAAGAGAGAACCGCAGCCACCCCAGACACCTGTCTCCACCCAGGTCACAAAAGAAGGGCAAGGATCAGCTAGTGCCTCTGGACATCGGACACCAGACGCCACAATGTTGCCCCTGCTGCAACCTTTGCAAAATGTTGCTGCTGTGTCGCAAGAGAGTAGCACACTTGCAAGGCGTGGCATCCAAAATGCCACTTCCAACGTTCAGCACCTCCATGCAGAATTAAAAGCGTATGCGGAAAAGATTGTCCGTGATGCTCTTGACACTCTGAAGAAGGAGAAGAAGTGGTTAGAAAAAGAAATGCATGCCAAGGCAAGATGCTTTGAGGACACTTCAGAAGAAAGCACCGAGGAGAGTGAGCTAGTGGAGCAGCTAGTAGAGCAGTGTGGTCGCCCTCTGAGCACAGCGGCTTCAGGAGGGAACTGTGGAAGGCGGGTCGCAAAAGAGCCCAGACCAAGAGGTGGGAAGGAGAGCTCTCTGGGCCAGGGCTTTCTAAGGCCGGAAGAAAAGAAAATCCCTGCTAAAAAATTACACAAGCATCCAGCAGGCATGAAGCTCCCGCCTATCACCATCCCCGGAATGGTCATGCCTTCAGAGGACGAAGCAGAATCTGAAGAATCTCAAGAGGAACTGTCACCTAATCTCCTCCCACCTGTCCTGCAAAGCTCCGAGCAAGATGCTCAGAGCACACCAGAAGGCGTGCAGAAGCCCCTCGATCACCCCTCGGCACCCACATCAAGACCTTGTGCTCCAGTGCTGGAAAGCCCGTCCCTCCATCAGCTCCAAAGCCCCCTTCCCAGAGAGGGGCCCGGCGGAGAGCCACGCGCGTAAAGCCTCTGACGGGCAAGAGCGAGCCAGGCGAGTGCTGAGAGAGGCCACTGGCTGGGTGGCTGCTGGGGGCTGAGCTGAGGAGGTGTGTGGCTCCGGCCTTCAGAGCTGCTCTCACACCGGTGCTGAGAAGCAACGGCCAGCAAGAGAAGCGAGGGAGTTTGCTCAGCCTCTTGAACAGTCCGTGGGGAAAAGAACATGCACAAAGCACATGGCAGAGGGCTGCGCTCCACCTCCCTCCTGCTGCCTTTGCCGGGCCGGGGAAGGCTCGGCACCCTGTGGCGCTCATGGCCCTGTCCTTCCCTGCCTGCCTCCCTCGGAGCCGCAGGGGCTGCCGATGGTGCGACTCGCGCGTCAGTGCGGAAGAGGCCTCACCGCGTGGCACAGCCCCTCCGGCTGCCCTCCCAAGGATCTTCCAGCATAGCTGCTGCCCAGAGCCGCAGAGCCCCCGGGGAGCGGAGCCCCCTGCCCCCCCGCGCCTCCTCCCTTCCCCGCGCCTCCCCAGCAGAGAATAAAGGCTTTACTTCCAAGCGCTGCTCTTGCCTCCTGGGATTCTTTTGCTGCTCTCGTGATTTACAGCTCATCACAACAGTCACCAGCAACTCCTCCAACAGTGGGACAAGACCTTATGCCTAACTGGCAAGGCAGAGGAGTGGGAGTTTCTCTTCAACCAGCCACAACGAGTTTTCTCACGTGGACTGGGAAGGCCTGGGCTATCAAGGAGTCATCAGGGAAGGAGAGGCGCCTCCCAGCGCTTGCCCTCGCCTCTGTGTTGCTGAGCTAAGTTCATGTGCCTAGGTTAGGGTGCCTGTGGCACGAAGACTGCTGTGCTTCAGAGTTCTTGTGAAATGTTTCCATGGCCAGCAGTCGATTGCCTTCCGTAAATTCAGTGCAGCAGGAGCCTTGCGGCCCACCGCAGTTGCCGAGAAACCACAGAAAATCGACAGGCGAGAACAAGTACGGCTCACACTTCACACTCAGAGTGTGGAGGGTTGGGGCTTTTCTTGTTTTCTCTCCAAAAGACACAGAATAAAGGTGAGATGAGCACTGCTGCGGTGGGCCAGGCATTCTGGCGTGGACGTGACTGCCAGGCTCAGAGCTGAGATAGCGCAGGGCACGGGGGTGGCGAGAGGCAGGAGAATCGTCCCCAAGTAGAGGAGTGCCGAGGGAACCCTTCTCTCCTCCCCCGGGTGCTGGACCACTGTGCTTGCGCAAGCAAAGTTTGCATCCTGAGGGAAGAGGCGCTCCTTGTAAAGACAGTGGCGCAGCCTGCGTTTGGAGCCTTGGAAAGGCAGGTGGAAGCTGTTCCGTGGCTTGAGCAAAGAAACCCCCAGAGAGCTGATGGCAGTGGCTGAGCAGCAAAGAGTCTGGGGGCTGATGCAGTAAAGCGACATAACTCAGAGCAGCTCTGTCCTTTGTGAGGAATTCATTCATGGCAGAGAGTCTTCTGAGCCTTTTGAAGAGAAGGCAGGCTTGGGAAAAGATCAGGTAATGGGATGGCGGGCTGGTGGCTCTGAGGAAGCCGTCCCAGGAGTCAACTTTTGCCTCCTTGTGACAGTGGTGCTCCAAACTCCCACTCTCCCTCCGTCCAAGTTGCGGTTTTCTAACCTGTCGCCCAGGAAGTGGGGCAAAGGCACCCCCGGGTGTCACCCTTTCTTCTAGGAGCCAGTCACAAGGTAGTTGCCTGATGCAACTACAGGACTCTCGTTGTGAGAGCACAGCCGCTTTGGGGTTAGTGGCTTCACGCAGGGGAGGAGAGGCTCGCTGAGGAGAGAGCCTGCTCTTGCCTGACACGAGATTCCCATTGGCGGAGGTCTCCTCAAAGGCTGCGCGGGTCTGTCCCGTCCAAGAGCCTCTCTGGAAGTATGGCAAGAATGGAGCGCGGTGACAGCCAGGAGTCAAGGCTTAACCTTCTTTTGTCCCGACAATCAAGGTGCAAAAGAGGGAATGATGGGTCAGGGCACCTTCAGCCTCTCGCCTGGCTCTGTACTTGACACAGAGCTTGCTCCCCCATCCCGGTCAGGCTGGCAGCCTGCGGCAGCCTTCTTCAGACTGCACCCGGACTGCAGGCACATACACTACGTAGTGAACGCTGTCAGGCCGTGCCCGTGTCAGGCTGGAGCCTGGGCAGCCACTACCTTCCAGTCCGGGGCCCGATGTACGAGGTCTGCCGCACCCGGATCCAAAAGCATGACCTCAGGGTGGCTGCAGCCACCCTTGTTTTAGGAAATGGCCCCTGCTTGACTTTTAGAAACAGCAGCAACACTTGACTCCTTGACGGGAGAAACCTCCCACACCTGTATCCCAGGTGACGTCCCCCAGCACCAGTTTTTCCTTCGGCAAGTCACAGACAGTGCTTGAAAGAATGGTCTCTCCTGGGCTGCAGGAGCCTGGCGCCTCGAGGCAGCGCTGCGCCTGCTGCGACAAGGCTTCTTCCCGCCGCGTAACGCCAGGGCTGCTTGCAGAGCCTCAGGTTTTACACGTAGCAGCCGCAGGCTGCGGCCCAAGGCTATCGCAGTGCCTACCCCTCTTCTCCCCCACCTGCTTCCTCCCCTTGCTCGAGCAGGCTCTGGCGTAACAGCGGCGGCGGCCCTTCAGCCGCCCTTTGGAGGCAACGCCGCTCGCTCGGTGCCTGGTCGCCAGCTTTACAGAGGCCTCTCTGTTTCGGCTGTGGCGGAGCTGCGAGCGCGTCGGGGCTTGGGGAGGGCAGGTGCGCTGCTAAAATGCACGAGCTCCCCCACTGCCTGCAGCTGGCCCACGCTGGCGCTGGGCTGTGGCCGTGGCACTGCTCGCAGCCGCTTTCCCCAGGCTGAGCAGCCCCTGCAAACCCTGCCGACGGTCCCGCACACGGCGCTGCCGAGCTGCGGAGCAAAGCCCCTGCAGAGACTTGCGTCTCCTCCCGGGCAGCAGAGGGAGGACGCTGCCGAACGGCCTCCAGAAATGCCAGGCTGGGCAATGGCAGTGGGGGGCCTTGTGCCTTTGCAAGCCCTGGCGTAGGCCCCACGGAGGCTGCAGGGGGCTGAGCTGCCAGGCAAGGAACCACCATCTTATACCCAGGGTGGCTGCGGGCTCCCCCTGCCAGCCCACGAGCCTCGCTGGGCTGAGGCCTTTGCTCAGCAGGGGTGCGACAGCTTCAGGTCTGCGCTGGTCAGGGCGGCCACGTGCCCCTTCTGCCCTCTCCAGGCGGAGCAGGCCAAGGGAACCCGTGTGATGGGCGGTAGTGCAGGAGCCGTGAGAAGGCTGGGCTCAGCCGCGGGACATGGCGCCTGCAAGGTGCCCAGCACGAGAAGAGAAGGAGCCCAGCAGGACACCAGAGGCTCCCAGGCCACCAACAACTCACAGGTGCTCTGCTATAGAGATGCATAGCTGGGAGCTGGGCAAAACTGGCCTTTGGGGTAATTGGGCTACCAAGGAACACGTCTCGACCGTGTGAAAGACACCTCCTAGTGTAAATCAGGTTGTAAGGGGAGCTGCAGAGCAGTGAAGCAAGAGCAAGGCATTAAAGCGTGCTTGCAAGGGCCTAACAACAGCGCCGAGTGGACGCCAGCCTCTGCGGCAGGCGACCACCAGCATCAACACTGGATTGCTTGAGGAGACCTCATTCCCAGCCAGCAAGCCCAACACCAAGGATTTGTCTCTGCCGCCATGGTCATCAGTGCTAGGGTAAGGCCAACATAAGACCACCCTTCCTCACTGCGTCCCCACTGGCCCTGCCCTGCCCCCCACCCCGGGCACCTCACAACGGGGCTGTTATCGCCACGGGAACACGGATGCTTCCAAGGTTCCGTCCCACAGTGTCTCCAGTGCTGGCCACGGAGCGACAAGGTCAGGTGTGTAGCAGGGCCGGCCAGCACCAGGGGCCACTGATGCTCGGGAGAAGATGCAGGGGAGCTGCGCGCGGACAGGAGGGCCTGCGTGATGGCTCAGAGGGATGGCCCAAATCCACTGCAGGCCAGAGCAGGCTCAGGCCAGATTTCAGTTTTCTCTTTTCTCCAGTTTTCACTTTGCCCCCACGCTGGAAGATGGACTGCCGGTGGGAAGGAGGCTGCTGCGGGCAGGCCTAGCACTGCCTGCACTGTGCATCACCTGTCCCGGGCAGAGAGAGGACAAGAGGCCCTGGGGCCAGAGCCCGCTGGCTTCATGGCCTTCCCTGCAAATGCCTCCTTTTCTCTTGCAGGCTTTGGAGACGGACTGCATGGCTGGCTACGGCATCCCAGAAGCGATGGACTGGGAAAGCTATGGCTGCAGTGGCCAGGTACTGCCCCCGCAGCCAGCTGGCTGCACGGGGACAGATGGGGCCTTGGTTTTCCAAGAGCATCCAGAGGGGATCCTGGCAGAGGTGCTTGCCAGCCTCTTGGAGAGGAGCTGGCCTCGCAGAGGCCGGGGGGCAAGTGGGACAGCTCCTGCAGCTGTGGGGGGGGAGGAGGAGACACGTGCCTGGCACCAGGGCCCTGACGCCTCCCAGGCCCTCTCCCAGCTGCACGGAAGCAGTTGCAGCACCAGGCAAACCCCAGCGAACAACCATCCACACGTGCCTTGCAGCCAGTGACAGAGGCAAACTCTTCAGGGCAGTTCCTAGTGGAAACCTTTCTCTGGGCTCCCTTGTGCACAGTCTTCTGCAGCGCGGGAAGAGGGACTGCTGGTGGGAGAGAGCCCGCTCCAGGCAGACAGCACTGCCTGTGCTGTGCACCGCCTGCCCCGGGCAGGGAGAGGACAAGAGGCCCTGGGGCCAGAGCCTCTGGCTTTGTGGCTTCCCCTGCCAAAGCCTCCTTTTCTCTTTCAGGCTCTGGGCACCAACAGCCTGGCAGGCTGCAGCCAACCGGAGCCCATGGAGTGGGAGAGTTACGGCTCCAGTGGCCAGGTATTCCCCCTGCTGCCGGCTGGACGGGGACAGATGGGGGCCTGACCTTCCCTGTTCCTGTTGTTTCTGGGGTGAATTCCAAAAGCAGCCAGTGGGGATCCTGGCAGGGGTGTCAGGGAGGTCTCGCAGGCACGGGCGCTGGGGCAGAGCTGCCCAACGTGCAGCAGCGGCAAAGCCCTCGGGGGCTGGCTGCCTGAGCCCTCTCCCTGGCTGTGGCCTCAGGTCTGCACGGGAAGCCTCTGGCGGCGCGCGACTGGCAGCAGCTCTCCTCGGAAAGAGTCTGGGAAGCCAGGAAAGAGGCTCTGTTAATGCTGGGATGCCCCCAACACATTCCTTTCCCCTAAAAATGCCTCCTTTTCTGTTGCAGGCTAAGATGTCCTTCACCCTGGCTGCTGCTAGGAAGCGCCGTGCTTCCTCAGGCCTCTGTCTATAGCTCTTTCCTCAATTACGTAGATTTTTAGTGAAGAGAATGTTGTGTTGTTGTGTTTTTGTGTTTTTTAAATATATATTGATGTGTAGTTCTTTAAGTGTTGTGTGTTGTTTTTAAGTGAGCTCCAGTCACAAAAAGCATGCAGACTGTAGGTATGTTTGTTGAGCTTTGCTAAATAGCTGCATGATTTCAGCTATCATGTGCAGGTGAGGTCCCGAAGAAAGGTATCTGTAGGACTCCCCTTGAAATGTGGGTCTGGGGATGCCTGAGGGGGGGAGATCGACAAGCCCTATCCCCCGGCGTACCTCTGAAGCTTTCAGGATGGCTGCGAGAACATTTACCCACAGTCCACACGCCCAAGTCAAAGGGAAGCTGTAGGGCCCAAAGGACGTACAGCCTTGAAAGGCAAAGGCGAGCTCTCAGAGACTCGTGGTGAATACATGGCTCGGCATGGGCTTGGAAACCGTCAGGAAAGGCCTTATGGGGGGGGGGTACAGTTTCCCAGGAGGGTCCTCGTGAAGAAATCGCCTGCTGCCAGGAATCGCGCCCGTGCTGGAGACCGTGATGGCAGCTGCTACGTCCCTATGCAGTCACCGGGGACTGGAACCAAGTGACCAAGGGAGGTCGTCCCCGTTCCTCGGCGGGTGTGGGAGTTCATGTGTTGGGGCCCGTTTTGTCTGCTTCAGTTGCGTGGCACTCATGTCCCAGGGCTGCGACCAGGCTTTCCCGTCCCTTGCAGCAGCCTGCTTTCTCCTCCTCCTGCCTCCCGGCTGCCGGGGCGTCTGGCTGGCTCTCCAGCCCACGGCTCTGTGCTGAGCCGCCTCGGATTTCCTCTCCCAAAGAGCTCGAGGAAGGGACGAGCTGACCACTGCACGCAAACGCTGGGCGAGAGGAGCTGGCGGGTGCAAGGAAGGCGGTGTCCTTCCCCTAACTGAGCAGGAAGAGGTCCCAACAGCTTTGACTGAGTCTCGTTCCAGTTTTGTGTGGTTTGGGGGGAATTCGGGGGCTCGCCCTTCACCGCTCGGTGCCTGCCAGGAAGAGGGGTCTTCGGGGAGGGCGAGGTGTGGGGCAGCACGGAGTGAGCCAGAGCAGCGTCCTGGTCGGCAGCGCTGCCTGCGCATGTCTCTGAGCACCCATTTACTGGCTTGGGTGCTCTGGCTGGTGCTTGGGAAAGGCCAAGCCCTGGGCACACATGGCCGTGCCCGGGGAAGGCCTGGCATAGGCTAGTCAAGGGCTGGCTCGGTCTTGCTCTTGAACTCTCCTGCAAGCCAAGGGCAGGCCAGGGCTGCAGGCCGGCCCCGCGGTGGCCTCGCAGCAGCGGGGCGATGGTGCGGGAAAGCGGCAACGCAACAGTGCGCGGTTGTGCTGGTAGTGCCAAGCGCTGGGAGACCGGCTGCGGCGAGCAGAGCTGCGTGCCGCTGGAGCGAGAGGTGCCAGCGGAGGGTCGCAGCTGCAGAAGGGCTCTTGATAGGAGCCATGGAGCATTATCTCGCTGCTGGCCTCCGAGACCTAGACGGACTGCTGAGTGCGGAGGAGAAGAGGGGCAAGGTGCGTGCTGGACGGATGCAGAGGGCTCAGCTTGGGAGCCGGCGACCACGCAGGGCTGCTCTGGGGCATGCGGCAGTGCGGAGGGAAGTGGCAGCGATAGACAGAGGGCAGTGGAGGCTCTCCGGGGGTCCTGTCTCTCTGCCCGTGCTGGATTCCAGCTCGGCAGACGGCAGGGGTGGCGTGCAAAGACACAAGGGCTTTGGTCTACAGGCTTTGGAGCTGTAGGGAAGGAGGCGACGAAGCAGAGAGCTGCTGTGGAATAGGCCACTCTTTGCACTCTCCTTGGGCTCTTTCAAGAGCATTTCTGGTACGTGCTGGGCAAGAAGCCTCTTGAGATGGTGGCCCGAATGCCCATGAGCGTCTCTGTCTTTTTAGCTCGGGCGCAGAAGACAGCAACTCCGAGTAGGATGTCCTGAGCTGCTGGATATCCCGCTCGGGGTCAAACTCCCGTTGCTGCCTGGCTCCAACGCTGTCTCCTACCGGACCGAGCTGGGGGAAAAGGTAAAAGCAGGGCAACGGGGGAGGAAAAGTCCCTCCTTTTGCATTATCTCCTTGCCCAGACCCATTGAGCAGCCTGCAAAAGAAAGAGCCTTTCACAGAAATCAGCGTGGTGACGTGCTGTAGAGTGGGAGCTGCAGTCCTTAAATGAGGCAGGCCTCAGTGGGCAAAGCAAGCTCCGGGCTCCGTGCCGCTGACAGAAGGCAGGAGTTGCAAAGAGCAGGGCCCGATACCGGCCACAGGTCGGCAGAGCGTCTCCCACTGCTGCTCTCTGCCCGTGCACGAGCTTGCCAGAGCCAACGCCAGCCTGCCTTGTGGCGCCGTGCAAGCGTGCCGCTCATGCCCTGCGTGCAGTAGGCAGCAAGGCGTCCAGGTGCTGGGGGAAGGGCTCCTTCTGGCAGGGCCCGAGATGTGAATCCAGGCTCTGCAGGCAATACTCTCAACCTCGGAGGCTTGAAAGCACTACCCTATGGGCTGACAAAGCTCGGAAGTCTCTTTCTCTCTTTCCTGATCTCTCCTACCCTGCTCATGCTGCGGACGATACTTTCTGCAGCTTCACCAGCCATCCGGTTATTTCAATCTGGGAGATCCATACTGCCGCTCCCTGAGCTCCGAGTACAACAGTCTGCACGACCCACATTTGCGAGCCTACTACCACCGCAAAGGCAACCTCCGGCGACTAAGGAGAGGAGGTTATATCACCAGCGACGGCAAAGTAGGTTGGACATCAGGGTGAGAAGAGCAGTTTCCATCGGAGGGGCAGCGGCAGGTTGCCAGAGCGCTTGCTGCAGCCGCTTCTTGCGGGTGGAGGGCGCAGGGCTGCTGGGCTGATTTCCCTGGGGGCAGAAGGAGCCCAGAGCCCGCTCCGGGAATTCCCACTCCTGCTCTTCCAAGGCTGTGCCGCGCTGCCTTGGCGCCGACGGAGCAGCGGGCGTGTGGGCTGGCGGCGGAGTGAGGGGCGCTGCTCCCCGCTGGCTGGCTGGCTGGCTGGGAGCAAAGCCGCCAGCCGCTGGGCAGGGCAGGCTGTGCAGGGGAGCAGCTCCCGCTGCCTTAGCGCTCTTTGGGGCAAGGCAGGCTGCGGAGTGAGCGTGACAAGTGGTGGCTGCTTTCTCCCCCTCATCTCGCCATAGGTCGTTTGCACCCTGCGGGAGTTCAACGAGTACAGGCAGTACCTGACCACGCTCAAGAAAGAGGCTGACAAAATGTACCGTCGAGAACAAGTACGTAAAGCTCAGGGTTCACAGGGCTGGGGCTGGGGGCGGGCAGGAAAGTCATCCCCCAGCGCCTGCCGGCAGTGCCAAGGGAAGTCCTTCTCTCCTGCCCTGGGTGCGCGGCTGAAGCAGAGCGCTGCTCTGGGCCAGCGTGAAGCCTCCACACGCAGGCGCGTGAGAGCATGTTGTGGCAAAGGGGAGCTAAAGCCTGCTGTCAACTTTCAGCAAACGCTTCGAGAACAACCGGCAAAATTAAAGAATGCCCCCGAACTGCCGCAAGGCATGGACATTTCTCGCCTGCGAGAGCGGCTGCTGTGGGAGCAACGAGAGAGCCTGAGAGCTGCAGAGCAGGACGTGAGGGCCAGGTAAGAGGCAGCACAAGGAAGGCTTGCGCTCGGAGCGGGCCCGTGGCCCTTCGGCGAGGTGCTGCCTGGGGCCTTGTGTTCCAGGAAAGTGCCCAGTTGCTGCGTGAGCAGAGGCTGGTTGTGCCTAGAGTGGTGCAAGCAGTGCCTGGAGGCTGGCAAAGGCAGCTGGAAGCTCTTTGGGGCACTGGAGCGGGGAAGCCCAGAGCAGGAGGAGGGCAGGGGCTGAGCAGGGAACGGTCTGGGCAAGACAGCTCCAGGCGCTCTCTTTCAGGCATCTGTATGTCTCTTGCAAGGTATCTCGCCAGGACTGCGGAGAGCATGGAGAAGCCCGAGGCTCCTGAAGAAGACGCACGCCTCCCCCAGCCGGCTGAGCAGGAGCAGGTGCGCCTGGCACTCTCAGTGGGCTCTTGTGCTCTCAGACTCCGCCACTCAGCACAAATCCCTTAGCTGCACCACGTGTCCCCCACGGTCCCTGTTGCTGGTTTCTCGTGTGGCGAGCAGCCAAGCATGCAGCGTCCCTGAGGCCAGTAGTGCCGGTGCTTAGCCATTGGCGGGTTGGTTTCCTCCTGCAGGAGCTCAGAGGTTAGCTTAGAGAAGAGCCTGCTGTTGCCCGATTCTCATTAGCGGGGCATGTTAAATGCTGCCCGGCTCCATCCTGTGGCACAGCCTGACAGGCAAAGCATGACAGCAGCTGGGTGCTGCAGGAAGAAGGACTTTGCACAGGTGGCTAGAGCGATTGCAGCAACCCTTTTGGATCGCTTGGGGAAGCGTTTGGTAGGCAGCCCATCAGACGCCTCTGAGGCCAGGCTGTCGGCCAGGCGGAGGCAGCAGCGCGTTGCCGGAGGAGCCACGCGAGCTGGCAAATGGGGAGAAAGCAGAGCGAGGCAAGCTGAGGTGGCAGGCTATGACGGAGCATCTTCTCTGCCTTCTCGGGACCAAATCGCCACAGATGCTGTTGAGCGTGTTGCAGCCACCTTGCAATCCTTCGTAGCTTCCCAATTTGAACGGCACTTCCAGTGCAAATTTTCTGACATCCTGAAGCTGCCCCTTGAGGCTATTTCCAAGAGAGAACCGCAGCCACCCCAGACACCTGTCTCCACCCAGGTCACAAAAGAAGGGCAAGGATCAGCTAGTGCCTCTGGACATCGGACACCAGACGCCACAATGTTGCCCCTGCTGCAACCTTTGCAAAATGTTGCTGCTGTGTCGCAAGAGAGTAGCACACTTGCAAGGCGTGGCATCCAAAATGCCACTTCCAACGTTCAGCACCTCCATGCAGAATTAAAAGCGTATGCGGAAAAGATTGTCCGTGATGCTCTTGACACTCTGAAGAAGGAGAAGAAGTGGTTAGAAAAAGAAATGCATGCCAAGGCAAGATGCTTTGAGGACACTTCAGAAGAAAGCACCGAGGAGAGTGAGCTAGTGGAGCAGCTAGTAGAGCAGTGTGGTCGCCCTCTGAGCACAGCGGCTTCAGGAGGGAACTGTGGAAGGCGGGTCGCAAAAGAGCCCAGACCAAGAGGTGGGAAGGAGAGCTCTCTGGGCCAGGGCTTTCTAAGGCCGGAAGAAAAGAAAATCCCTGCTAAAAAATTACACAAGCATCCAGCAGGCATGAAGCTCCCGCCTATCACCATCCCCGGAATGGTCATGCCTTCAGAGGACGAAGCAGAATCTGAAGAATCTCAAGAGGAACTGTCACCTAATCTCCTCCCACCTGTCCTGCAAAGCTCCGAGCAAGATGCTCAGAGCACACCAGAAGGCGTGCAGAAGCCCCTCGATCACCCCTCGGCACCCACATCAAGACCTTGTGCTCCAGTGCTGGAAAGCCCGTCCCTCCATCAGCTCCAAAGCCCCCTTCCCAGAGAGGGGCCCGGCGGAGAGCCACGCGCGTAAAGCCTCTGACGGGCAAGAGCGAGCCAGGCGAGTGCTGAGAGAGGCCACTGGCTGGGTGGCTGCTGGGGGCTGAGCTGAGGAGGTGTGTGGCTCCGGCCTTCAGAGCTGCTCTCACACCGGTGCTGAGAAGCAACGGCCAGCAAGAGAAGCGAGGGAGTTTGCTCAGCCTCTTGAACAGTCCGTGGGGAAAAGAACATGCACAAAGCACATGGCAGAGGGCTGCGCTCCACCTCCCTCCTGCTGCCTTTGCCGGGCCGGGGAAGGCTCGGCACCCTGTGGCGCTCATGGCCCTGTCCTTCCCTGCCTGCCTCCCTCGGAGCCGCAGGGGCTGCCGATGGTGCGACTCGCGCGTCAGTGCGGAAGAGGCCTCACCGCGTGGCACAGCCCCTCCGGCTGCCCTCCCAAGGATCTTCCAGCATAGCTGCTGCCCAGAGCCGCAGAGCCCCCGGGGAGCGGAGCCCCCTGCCCCCCCGCGCCTCCTCCCTTCCCCGCGCCTCCCCAGCAGAGAATAAAGGCTTTACTTCCAAGCGCTGCTCTTGCCTCCTGGGATTCTTTTGCTGCTCTCGTGATTTACAGCTCATCACAACAGTCACCAGCAACTCCTCCAACAGTGGGACAAGACCTTATGCCTAACTGGCAAGGCAGAGGAGTGGGAGTTTCTCTTCAACCAGCCACAACGAGTTTTCTCACGTGGACTGGGAAGGCCTGGGCTATCAAGGAGTCATCAGGGAAGGAGAGGCGCCTCCCAGCGCTTGCCCTCGCCTCTGTGTTGCTGAGCTAAGTTCATGTGCCTAGGTTAGGGTGCCTGTGGCACGAAGACTGCTGTGCTTCAGAGTTCTTGTGAAATGTTTCCATGGCCAGCAGTCGATTGCCTTCCGTAAATTCAGTGCAGCAGGAGCCTTGCGGCCCACCGCAGTTGCCGAGAAACCACAGAAAATCGACAGGCGAGAACAAGTACGGCTCACACTTCACACTCAGAGTGTGGAGGGTTGGGGCTTTTCTTGTTTTCTCTCCAAAAGACACAGAATAAAGGTGAGATGAGCACTGCTGCGGTGGGCCAGGCATTCTGGCGTGGACGTGACTGCCAGGCTCAGAGCTGAGATAGCGCAGGGCACGGGGGTGGCGAGAGGCAGGAGAATCGTCCCCAAGTAGAGGAGTGCCGAGGGAACCCTTCTCTCCTCCCCCGGGTGCTGGACCACTGTGCTTGCGCAAGCAAAGTTTGCATCCTGAGGGAAGAGGTGCTCCTTGTAAAGACAGTGGCGCAGCCTGCGTTTGGAGCCTTGGAAAGGCAGGTGGAAGCTGTTCCGTGGCTTGAGCAAAGAAACCCCCAGAGAGCTGATGGCAGTGGCTGAGCAGCAAAGAGTCTGGGGGCTGATGCAGTAAAGCGACATAACTCAGAGCAGCTCTGTCCTTTGTGAGGAATTCATTCATGGCAGAGAGTCTTCTGAGCCTTTTGAAGAGAAGGCAGGCTTGGGAAAAGATCAGGTAATGGGATGGCGGGCTGGTGGCTCTGAGGAAGCCGTCCCAGGAGTCAACTTTTGCCTCCTTGTGACAGTGGTGCTCCAAACTCCCACTCTCCCTCCGTCCAAGTTGCGGTTTTCTAACCTGTCGCCCAGGAAGTGGGGCAAAGGCACCCCCGGGTGTCACCCTTTCTTCTAGGAGCCAGTCACAAGGTAGTTGCCTGATGCAACTACAGGACTCTCGTTGTGAGAGCACAGCCGCTTTGGGGTTAGTGGCTTCACGCAGGGGAGGAGAGGCTCGCTGAGGAGAGAGCCTGCTCTTGCCTGACACGAGATTCCCATTGGCGGAGGTCTCCTCAAAGGCTGCGCGGGTCTGTCCCGTCCAAGAGCCTCTCTGGAAGTATGGCAAGAATGGAGCGCGGTGACAGCCAGGAGTCAAGGCTTAACCTTCTTTTGTCCCGACAATCAAGGTGCAAAAGAGGGAATGATGGGTCAGGGCACCTTCAGCCTCTCGCCTGGCTCTGTACTTGACACAGAGCTTGCTCCCCCATCCCGGTCAGGCTGGCAGCCTGCGGCAGCCTTCTTCAGACTGCACCCGGACTGCAGGCACATACACTACGTAGTGAACGCTGTCAGGCCGTGCCCGTGTCAGGCTGGAGCCTGGGCAGCCACTACCTTCCAGTCCGGGGCCCGATGTACGAGGTCTGCCGCACCCGGATCCAAAAGCATGACCTCAGGGTGGCTGCAGCCACCCTTGTTTTAGGAAATGGCCCCTGCTTGACTTTTAGAAACAGCAGCAACACTTGACTCCTTGACGGGAGAAACCTCCCACACCTGTATCCCAGGTGACGTCCCCCAGCACCAGTTTTTCCTTCGGCAAGTCACAGACAGTGCTTGAAAGAATGGTCTCTCCTGGGCTGCAGGAGCCTGGCGCCTCGAGGCAGCGCTGCGCCTGCTGCGACAAGGCTTCTTCCCGCCGCGTAACGCCAGGGCTGCTTGCAGAGCCTCAGGTTTTACACGTAGCAGCCGCAGGCTGCGGCCCAAGGCTATCGCAGTGCCTACCCCTCTTCTCCCCCACCTGCTTCCTCCCCTTGCTCGAGCAGGCTCTGGCGTAACAGCGGCGGCGGCCCTTCAGCCGCCCTTTGGAGGCAACGCCGCTCGCTCGGTGCCTGGTCGCCAGCTTTACAGAGGCCTCTCTGTTTCGGCTGTGGCGGAGCTGCGAGCGCGTCGGGGCTTGGGGAGGGCAGGTGCGCTGCTAAAATGCACGAGCTCCCCCACTGCCTGCAGCTGGCCCACGCTGGCGCTGGGCTGTGGCCGTGGCACTGCTCGCAGCCGCTTTCCCCAGGCTGAGCAGCCCCTGCAAACCCTGCCGACGGTCCCGCACACGGCGCTGCCGAGCTGCGGAGCAAAGCCCCTGCAGAGACTTGCGTCTCCTCCCGGGCAGCAGAGGGAGGACGCTGCCGAACGGCCTCCAGAAATGCCAGGCTGGGCAATGGCAGTGGGGGGCCTTGTGCCTTTGCAAGCCCTGGCGTAGGCCCCACGGAGGCTGCAGGGGGCTGAGCTGCCAGGCAAGGAACCACCATCTTATACCCAGGGTGGCTGCGGGCTCCCCCTGCCAGCCCACGAGCCTCGCTGGGCTGAGGCCTTTGCTCAGCAGGGGTGCGACAGCTTCAGGTCTGCGCTGGTCAGGGCGGCCACGTGCCCCTTCTGCCCTCTCCAGGCGGAGCAGGCCAAGGGAACCCGTGTGATGGGCGGTAGTGCAGGAGCCGTGAGAAGGCTGGGCTCAGCCGCGGGACATGGCGCCTGCAAGGTGCCCAGCACGAGAAGAGAAGGAGCCCAGCAGGACACCAGAGGCTCCCAGGCCACCAACAACTCACAGGTGCTCTGCTATAGAGATGCATAGCTGGGAGCTGGGCAAAACTGGCCTTTGGGGTAATTGGGCTACCAAGGAACACGTCTCGACCGTGTGAAAGACACCTCCTAGTGTAAATCAGGTTGTAAGGGGAGCTGCAGAGCAGTGAAGCAAGAGCAAGGCATTAAAGCGTGCTTGCAAGGGCCTAACAACAGCGCCGAGTGGACGCCAGCCTCTGCGGCAGGCGACCACCAGCATCAACACTGGATTGCTTGAGGAGACCTCATTCCCAGCCAGCAAGCCCAACACCAAGGATTTGTCTCTGCCGCCATGGTCATCAGTGCTAGGGTAAGGCCAACATAAGACCACCCTTCCTCACTGCGTCCCCACTGGCCCTGCCCTGCCCCCCACCCCGGGCACCTCACAACGGGGCTGTTATCGCCACGGGAACACGGATGCTTCCAAGGTTCCGTCCCACAGTGTCTCCAGTGCTGGCCACGGAGCGACAAGGTCAGGTGTGTAGCAGGGCCGGCCAGCACCAGGGGCCACTGATGCTCGGGAGAAGATGCAGGGGAGCTGCGCGCGGACAGGAGGGCCTGCGTGATGGCTCAGAGGGATGGCCCAAATCCACTGCAGGCCAGAGCAGGCTCAGGCCAGATTTCAGTTTTCTCTTTTCTCCAGTTTTCACTTTGCCCCCACGCTGGAAGATGGACTGCCGGTGGGAAGGAGGCTGCTGCGGGCAGGCCTAGCACTGCCTGCACTGTGCATCACCTGTCCCGGGCAGAGAGAGGACAAGAGGCCCTGGGGCCAGAGCCCGCTGGCTTCATGGCCTTCCCTGCAAATGCCTCCTTTTCTCTTGCAGGCTTTGGAGACGGACTGCATGGCTGGCTACGGCATCCCAGAAGCGATGGACTGGGAAAGCTATGGCTGCAGTGGCCAGGTACTGCCCCCGCAGCCAGCTGGCTGCACGGGGACAGATGGGGCCTTGGTTTTCCAAGAGCATCCAGAGGGGATCCTGGCAGAGGTGCTTGCCAGCCTCTTGGAGAGGAGCTGGCCTCGCAGAGGCCGGGGGGCAAGTGGGACAGCTCCTGCAGCTGTGGGGGGGGAGGAGGAGACACGTGCCTGGCACCAGGGCCCTGACGCCTCCCAGGCCCTCTCCCAGCTGCACGGAAGCAGTTGCAGCACCAGGCAAACCCCAGCGAACAACCATCCACACGTGCCTTGCAGCCAGTGACAGAGGCAAACTCTTCAGGGCAGTTCCTAGTGGAAACCTTTCTCTGGGCTCCCTTGTGCACAGTCTTCTGCAGCGCGGGAAGAGGGACTGCTGGTGGGAGAGAGCCCGCTCCAGGCAGACAGCACTGCCTGTGCTGTGCACCGCCTGCCCCGGGCAGGGAGAGGACAAGAGGCCCTGGGGCCAGAGCCTCTGGCTTTGTGGCTTCCCCTGCCAAAGCCTCCTTTTCTCTTTCAGGCTCTGGGCACCAACAGCCTGGCAGGCTGCAGCCAACCGGAGCCCATGGAGTGGGAGAGTTACGGCTCCAGTGGCCAGGTATTCCCCCTGCTGCCGGCTGGACGGGGACAGATGGGGGCCTGACCTTCCCTGTTCCTGTTGTTTCTGGGGTGAATTCCAAAAGCAGCCAGTGGGGATCCTGGCAGGGGTGTCAGGGAGGTCTCGCAGGCACGGGCGCTGGGGCAGAGCTGCCCAACGTGCAGCAGCGGCAAAGCCCTCGGGGGCTGGCTGCCTGAGCCCTCTCCCTGGCTGTGGCCTCAGGTCTGCACGGGAAGCCTCTGGCGGCGCGCGACTGGCAGCAGCTCTCCTCGGAAAGAGTCTGGGAAGCCAGGAAAGAGGCTCTGTTAATGCTGGGATGCCCCCAACACATTCCTTTCCCCTAAAAATGCCTCCTTTTCTGTTGCAGGCTAAGATGTCCTTCACCCTGGCTGCTGCTAGGAAGCGCCGTGCTTCCTCAGGCCTCTGTCTATAGCTCTTTCCTCAATTACGTAGATTTTTAGTGAAGAGAATGTTGTGTTGTTGTGTTTTTGTGTTTTTTAAATATATATTGATGTGTAGTTCTTTAAGTGTTGTGTGTTGTTTTTAAGTGAGCTCCAGTCACAAAAAGCATGCAGACTGTAGGTATGTTTGTTGAGCTTTGCTAAATAGCTGCATGATTTCAGCTATCATGTGCAGGTGAGGTCCCGAAGAAAGGTATCTGTAGGACTCCCCTTGAAATGTGGGTCTGGGGATGCCTGAGGGGGGGAGATCGACAAGCCCTATCCCCCGGCGTACCTCTGAAGCTTTCAGGATGGCTGCGAGAACATTTACCCACAGTCCACACGCCCAAGTCAAAGGGAAGCTGTAGGGCCCAAAGGACGTACAGCCTTGAAAGGCAAAGGCGAGCTCTCAGAGACTCGTGGTGAATACATGGCTCGGCATGGGCTTGGAAACCGTCAGGAAAGGCCTTATGGGGGGGGGGGGTACAGTTTCCCAGGAGGGTCCTCGTGAAGAAATCGCCTGCTGCCAGGAATCGCGCCCGTGCTGGAGACCATGATGGCAGCTGCTACGTCCCTATGCAGTCACCGGGGACTGGAACCAAGTGACCAAGGGAGGTCGTCCCCGTTCCTCGGCGGGTGTGGGAGTTCATGTGTTGGGGCCCGTTTTGTCTGCTTCAGTTGCGTGGCACTCATGTCCCAGGGCTGCGACCAGGCTTTCCCGTCCCTTGCAGCAGCCTGCTTTCTCCTCCTCCTGCCTCCCGGCTGCCGGGGCGTCTGGCTGGCTCTCCAGCCCACGGCTCTGTGCTGAGCCGCCTCGGATTTCCTCTCCCAAAGAGCTCGAGGAAGGGACGAGCTGACCACTGCACGCAAACGCTGGGCGAGAGGAGCTGGCGGGTGCAAGGAAGGCGGTGTCCTTCCCCTAACTGAGCAGGAAGAGGTCCCAACAGCTTTGACTGAGTCTCGTTCCAGTTTTGTGTGGTTTGGGGGGAATTCGGGGGCTCGCCCTTCACCGCTCGGTGCCTGCCAGGAAGAGGGGTCTTCGGGGAGGGCGAGGTGTGGGGCAGCACGGAGTGAGCCAGAGCAGCGTCCTGGTCGGCAGCGCTGCCTGCGCATGTCTCTGAGCACCCATTTACTGGCTTGGGTGCTCTGGCTGGTGCTTGGGAAAGGCCAAGCCCTGGGCACACATGGCCGTGCCCGGGGAAGGCCTGGCATAGGCTAGTCAAGGGCTGGCTCGGTCTTGCTCTTGAACTCTCCTGCAAGCCAAGGGCAGGCCAGGGCTGCAGGCCGGCCCCGCGGTGGCCTCGCAGCAGCGGGGCGATGGTGCGGGAAAGCGGCAACGCAACAGTGCGCGGTTGTGCTGGTAGTGCCAAGCGCTGGGAGACCGGCTGCGGCGAGCAGAGCTGCGTGCCGCTGGAGCGAGAGGTGCCAGCGGAGGGTCGCAGCTGCAGAAGGGCTCTTGATAGGAGCCATGGAGCATTATCTCGCTGCTGGCCTCCGAGACCTAGACGGACTGCTGAGTGCGGAGGAGAAGAGGGGCAAGGTGCGTGCTGGACGGATGCAGAGGGCTCAGCTTGGGAGCCGGCGACCACGCAGGGCTGCTCTGGGGCATGCGGCAGTGCGGAGGGAAGTGGCAGCGATAGACAGAGGGCAGTGGAGGCTCTCCGGGGGTCCTGTCTCTCTGCCCGTGCTGGATTCCAGCTCGGCAGACGGCAGGGGTGGCGTGCAAGGACACAAGGGCTTTGGTCTACAGGCTTTGGAGCTGTAGGGAAGGAGGCGACGAAGCAGAGAGCTGCTGTGGAATAGGCCACTCTTTGCACTCTCCTTGGGCTCTTTCAAGAGCATTTCTGGTACGTGCTGGGCAAGAAGCCTCTTGAGATGGTGGCCCGAATGCCCATGAGCGTCTCTGTCTTTTTAGCTCGGGCGCAGAAGACAGCAACTCCGAGTAGGATGTCCTGAGCTGCTGGATATCCCGCTCGGGGTCAAACTCCCGTTGCTGCCTGGCTCCAACGCTGTCTCCTACCGGACCGAGCTGGGGGAAAAGGTAAAAGCAGGGCAACGGGGGAGGAAAAGTCCCTCCTTTTGCATTATCTCCTTGCCCAGACCCATTGAGCAGCCTGCAAAAGAAAGAGCCTTTCACAGAAATCAGCGTGGCGACGTGCTGTAGAGTGGGAGCTGCAGTCCTTAAATGAGGCAGGCCTCAGTGGGCAAAGCAAGCTCCGGGCTCCGTGCCGCTGACAGAAGGCAGGAGTTGCAAAGAGCAGGGCCCGATACCGGCCACAGGTCGGCAGAGCGTCTCCCACTGCTGCTCTCTGCCCGTGCACGAGCTTGCCAGAGCCAACGCCAGCCTGCCTTGTGGCGCCGTGCAAGCGTGCCGCTCATGCCCTGCGTGCAGTAGGCAGCAAGGCGTCCAGGTGCTGGGGGAAGGGCTCCTTCTGGCAGGGCCCGAGATGTGAATCCAGGCTCTGCAGGCAATACTCTCAACCTCGGAGGCTTGAAAGCACTACCCTATGGGCTGACAAAGCTCGGAAGTCTCTTTCTCTCTTTCCTGATCTCTCCTACCCTGCTCATGCTGCGGACGATACTTTCTGCAGCTTCACCAGCCATCCGGTTATTTCAATCTGGGAGATCCATACTGCCGCTCCCTGAGCTCCGAGTACAACAGTCTGCACGACCCACATTTGCGAGCCTACTACCACCGCAAAGGCAACCTCCGGCGACTAAGGAGAGGAGGTTACATCACCAGCGACGGCAAAGTAGGTTGGACATCAGGGTGAGAAGAGCAGTTTCCATCGGAGGGGCAGCGGCAGGTTGCCAGAGCGCTTGCTGCAGCCGCTTCTTGCGGGTGGAGGGCGCAGGGCTGCTGGGCTGATTTCCCTGGGGGCAGAAGGAGCCCAGAGCCTGCTCCGGGAATTCCCACTCCTGCTCTTCCAAGGCTGTGCCGCGCTGCCTTGGCGCCGACGGAGCAGCGGGCGTGTGGGCTGGCGGCGGAGCGAGGGGCGCTGCTCCCCGCTGGCTGGCTGGCTGGCTGGGAGCAAAGCCGCCAGCCGCTGGGCAGGGCAGGCTGTGCAGGGGAGCAGCTCCCGCTGCCTTAGCGCTCTTTGGGGCAAGGCAGGCTGCGGAGTGAGCGTGACAAGTGGTGGCTGCTTTCTCCCCCTCATCTCGCCACAGGTCGTTTGCACCCTGCGGGAGTTCAACGAGTACAGGCAGTACCTGACCACGCTCAAGAAAGAGGCTGACAAAATGTGCCGTCAAGAACAAGTACGTAAAGCTCAGGGTTCACAGGGCTGGGGCTGGGGGCGGGCAGGAAAGTCATCCCCCAGCGCCTGCCGGCAGTGCCGAGGGAAGTCCTTCTCTCCTGCCCTGGGTGCGCGGCTGAAGCAGAGCGCTGCTCTGGGCCAGCGTGAAGCCTCCACACGCAGGTGCGTGAGAGCATGTTGTGGCAAAGGGGAGCTAAAGCCTGCTGTCAACTTTCAGCAAACGCTTCGAGAACAACCGGCAAAATTAAAGAATGCCCCCGAACTGCCGCAAGGCATGGACATTTCTCGCCTGCGAGAGCGGCTGCTGTGGGAGCAACGAGAGAGCCTGAGAGCTGCAGAGCAGGACGTGAGGGCCAGGTAAGAGGCAGCACAAGGAAGGCTTGCGCTCGGAGCGGGCCCGTGGCCCTTCGGCAAGGTGCTGCCTGGGGCCTTGTGTTCCAGGAAAGTGCCCAGTTGCTGCGTGAGCAGAGGCTGGTTGTGCCTAGAGTGGTGCAAGCAGTGCCTGGAGGCTGGCAAAGGCAGCTGGAAGCTCTTTGGGGCACTGGAGCCGGGAAGCCCAGAGCAGGAGGAGGGCAGGGGCTGAGCAGGGAACGGTCTGGGCAAGACAGCTCCAGGCGCTCTCTTTCAGGCATCTGTATGTCTCTTGCAAGGTATCTCGCCAGGACTGCGGAGAGCATGGAGAAGCCCGAGGCTCCTGAAGAAGACGCACGCCTCCCCCAGCCGGCTGAGCAGGAGCAGGTGCGCCTGGCACTCTCAGTGGGCTCTTGTGCTCTCAGACTCCGCCACTCAGCACAAATCCCTTAGCTGCACCACGTGTCCCCCACGGTCCCTGTTGCTGGTTTCTCGTGTGGCGAGCAGCCAAGCATGCAGCGTCCCTGAGGCCAGTAGTGCCGGTGCTTAGCCATTGGCGGGTTGGTTTCCTCCTGCAGGAGCTCAGAGGTTAGCTTAGAGAAGAGCCTGCTGTTGCCCGATTCTCATTAGCGGGGCATGTTAAATGCTGCCCGGCTCCATCCTGTGGCACAGCCTGACAGGCAAAGCATGACAGCAGCTGGGTGCTGCAGGAAGAAGGACTTTGCACAGGTGGCTAGAGCGATTGCAGCAACCCTTTTGGATCGCTTGGGGAAGCGTTTGGTAGGCAGCCCATCAGACGCCTCTGAGGCCAGGCTGTCGGCCAGGCGGAGGCAGCAGCGCGTTGCCGGAGGAGCCACGCGAGCTGGCAAATGGGGAGAAAGCAGAGCGAGGCAAGCTGAGGTGGCAGGCTATGACGGAGCATCTTCTCTGCCTTCTCGGGACCAAATCGCCACAGATGCTGTTGAGCGTGTTGCAGCCACCTTGCAATCCTTCGTAGCTTCCCAATTTGAACGGCACTTCCAGTGCAAATTTTCTGACATCCTGAAGCTGCCCCTTGAGGCTATTTCCAAGAGAGAACCGCAGCCACCCCAGACACCTGTCTCCACCCAGGTCACAAAAGAAGGGCAAGGATCAGCTAGTGCCTCTGGACATCGGACACCAGACGTCACAATGTTGCCCCTGCTGCAACCTTTGCAAAATGTTGCTGCTGTGTCGCAAGAGAGTAGCACACTTGCAAGGCGTGGCATCCAAAATGCCACTTCCAACGTTCAGCACCTCCATGCAGAATTAAAAGCGTATGCGGAAATGATTGTCCGTGATGCTCTTGACACTCTGAAGAAGGAGAAGAAGTTGTTAGAAAAAGAGATGCATGCCAAGGCAAGATGCTTTGAGGACACTTCAGAAGAAAGCACCGAGGAGAGTGAGCTAGTGGAGCAGCTAGTAGAGCAGTGTGGTCGCCCTCTGAGCACAGCGGCTTCAGGAGGGAACTGTGGAAGGCGGGTCGCAAAAGAGCCCAGACCAAGAGGTGGGAAGGAGAGCTCTCTGGGCCAGGGCTTTCTAAGGCCAGAAGAAAAGAAAATCCCTGCTAAAAAATTACACAAGCATCCAGCAGGCATGAAGCTCCCGCCTATCACCATCCCCGGAATGGTCATGCCTTCAGAGGACGAAGCAGAATCTGAAGAATCTCAAGAGGAACTGTCACCTAATCTCCTCCCACCTGTCCTGCAAAGCTCCGAGCAAGATGCTCAGAGCACACCAGAAGGCGTGCAGAAGCCCCTCGATCACCCCTCGGCACCCACATCAAGACCTTGTGCTCCAGTGCTGGAAAGCCAACCTCAAGCGAGGCCCAGGAGCACGCGAGACACCTTCCCCCCCACGGGCCAACAGTACTGCAGGCAGCCCGTCCCTCCATCAGCTCCAAAGCCCCCTTCCCAGAGAGGGGCCCGGCGGAGAGCCACGCGCGTAAAGCCTCTGACGGGCAAGAGCGAGCCAGGCGAGTGCTGAGAGAGGCCACTGGCTGGGTGGCTGCTGGGGGCTGAGCTGAGGAGGTGTGTGGCTCCGGCCTTCAGAGCTGCTCTCACACCGGTGCTGAGAAGCAACGGCCAGCAAGAGAAGCGAGGGAGTTTGCTCAGCCTCTTGAACAGTCCGTGGGGAAAAGAACATGCACAAAGCACATGGCAGAGGGCTGCGCTCCACCTCCCTCCTGCTGCCTTTGCCGGGCCGGGGAAGGCTCGGCACCCTGTGGCGCTCATGGCCCTGTCCTTCCCTGCCTGCCTCCCTCGGAGCCGCAGGGGCTGCCGATGGTGCGACTCGCGCGTCAGTGCGGAAGAGGCCTCACCGCGTGGCACAGCCCCTCCGGCTGCCCTCCCAAGGATCTTCCAGCATAGCTGCTGCCCAGAGCCGCAGAGCCCCCGGGGAGCGGAGCCCCCTGCCCCCCCGCGCCTCCTCCCTTCCCCGCGCCTCCCCAGCAGAGAATAAAGGCTTTACTTCCAAGCGCTGCTCTTGCCTCCTGGGATTCTTTTGCTGCTCTCGTGATTTACAGCTCATCACAACAGTCACCAGCAACTCCTCCAACAGTGGGACAAGACCTTATGCCTAACTGGCAAGGCAGAGGAGTGGGAGTTTCTCTTCAACCAGCCACAACGAGTTTTCTCACGTGGACTGGGAAGGCCTGGGCTATCAAGGAGTCATCAGGGAAGGAGAGGCGCCTCCCAGCGCTTGCCCTCGCCTCTGTGTTGCTGAGCTAAGTTCATGTGCCTAGGTTAGGGTGCCTGTGGCACGAAGACTGCTGTGCTTCAGAGTTCTTGTGAAATGTTTCCATGGCCAGCAGTCGATTGCCTTCCGTAAATTCAGTGCAGCAGGAGCCTTGCGGCCCACCGCAGTTGCTGAGAAACCACAGAAAATCGACAGGCGAGAACAAGTACGGCTCACACTTCACACTCAGAGTGTGGAGGGTTGGGGCTTTTCTTGTTTTCTCTCCAAAAGACACAGAATAAAGGTGAGATGAGCACTGCTGCGGTGGGCCAGGCATTCTGGCGTGGACGTGACTGCCAGGCTCAGAGCTGAGATAGCGCAGGGCACGGGGGTGGCGAGAGGCAGGAGAATCGTCCCCAAGTAGAGGAGTGCCGAGGGAACCCTTCTCTCCTCCCCCGGGTGCCGGACCACTGTGCTTGCGCAAGCAAAGTTTGCATCCTGAGGGAAGAGGCGCTCCTTGTAAAGACAGTGGCGCAGCCTGTGTTTGGAGCCTGGAAAGGCAGGTGGAAGCTGTTCCGGTGGCTTGAGCAAACACCCCCCCAGAGAGCTGATGGCAGTGGCTGAGCAGCACACAGCCTGGGGGCAAGATGTAGGCACTGCTGACCCTTGTCTGTCACCTTGATTTCTCTGTACAGAAAGGGCACCCAGAACAGCTCAGGTAAGCTATGGACCAATCTTGCAAAGAACTAAAGGAGGCTCCTGCAAAACAATGCCTAGATAACACATAAAAAGGACCCTGTGTGTTTGCTGTAAGGTGCAACTCACAACAGTGCTGCAGCCTGCGTTTGGAGCCTTGGAAAGGCAGGTGGAAGCTGTTCCGGTGGCTTGAGCAAAGAAACCCCCAGAGAGCTGATGGCAGTGGCTGAGCAGCAAAGAGTCTGGGGGCTGATGCAGTAAAGCGACATAACTCAGAGCAGCTCTGTCCTTTGTGAGGAATTCATTCATGGCAGAGAGTCTTCTGAGCCTTTTGAAGAGAAGGCAGGCTTGGGAAAAGATCAGGTAATGGGATGGCGGGCTGGTGGCTCTGAGGAAGCCGTCCCAGGAGTCAACTTTTGCCTCCTTGTGACAGTGGTGCTCCAAACTCCCACTCTCCCTCCGTCCAAGTTGCGGTTTTCTAACCTGTCGCCCAGGAAGTGGGGCAAAGGCACCCCCGGGTGTCACCCTTTCTTCTAGGAGCCAGTCACAATGTAGTTGCCTGATGCAACTACAGGACTCTCGTTGTGAGAGCACAGCCGCTTTGGGGTTAGTGGCTTCACGCAGGGGAGGAGAGGCTCGCTGAGGAGAGAGCCTGCTCTTGCCTGACACGAGATTCCCATTGGCGGAGGTCTCCTCAAAGGCTGCGCGGGTCTGTCCCGTCCAAGAGCCTCTCTGGAAGTATGGCAAGAATGGAGCGCGGTGACAGCCAGGAGTCAAGGCTTAACCTTCTTTTGTCCCGACAATCAAGGTGCAAAAGAGGGAATGATGGGTCAGGGCACCTTCAGCCTCTCGCCTGGCTCTGTACTTGACACAGAGCTTGCTCCCCCATCCCGGTCAGGCTGGCAGCCTGCGGCAGCCTTCTTCAGACTGCACCCGGACTGCAGGCACATACACTACGTAGTGAACGCTGTCAGGCCGTGCCCGTGTCAGGCTGGAGCCTGGGCAGCCACTACCTTCCAGTCCGGGGCCCGATGTACGAGGTCTGCCGCACCCGGATCCAAAAGCATGACCTCAGGGTGGCTGCAGCCACCCTTGTTTTAGGAAATGGCCCCTGCTTGACTTTTAGAAACAGCAGCAACACTTGACTCCTTGACGGGAGAAACCTCCCACACCTGTATCCCAGGTGACGTCCCCCAGCACCAGTTTTTCCTTCGGCAAGTCACAGACAGTGCTTGAAAGAATGGTCTCTCCTGGGCTGCAGGAGCCTGGCGCCTCGAGGCAGCGCTGCGCCTGCTGCGACAAGGCTTCTTCCCGCCGCGTAACGCCAGGGCTGCTTGCAGAGCCTCAGGTTTTACACGTAGCAGCCGCAGGCTGCGGCCCAAGGCTATCGCAGTGCCTACCCCTCTTCTCCCCCACCTGCTTCCTCCCCTTGCTCGAGCAGGCTCTGGCGTAACAGCGGCGGCGGCCCTTCAGCCGCCCTTTGGAGGCAACGCCGCTCGCTCGGTGCCTGGTCGCCAGCTTTACAGAGGCCTCTCTGTTTCGGCTGTGGCGGAGCTGCGAGCGCGTCGGGGCTTGGGGAGGGCAGGTGCGCTGCTAAAATGCACGAGCTCCCCCACTGCCTGCAGCTGGCCCACGCTGGCGCTGGGCTGTGGCCGTGGCACTGCTCGCAGCCGCTTTCCCCAGGCTGAGCAGCCCCTGCAAACCCTGCCGACGGTCCCGCACACGGCGCTGCCGAGCTGCGGAGCAAAGCCCCTGCAGAGACTTGCGTCTCCTCCCGGGCAGCAGAGGGAGGACGCTGCCGAACGGCCTCCAGAAATGCCAGGCTGGGCAATGGCAGTGGGGGGCCTTGTGCCTTTGCAAGCCCTGGCGTAGGCCCCACGGAGGCTGCAGGGGGCTGAGCTGCCAGGCAAGGAACCACCATCTTATACCCAGGGTGGCTGCGGGCTCCCCCTGCCAGCCCACGAGCCTCGCTGGGCTGAGGCCTTTGCTCAGCAGGGGTGCGACAGCTTCAGGTCTGCGCTGGTCAGGGCGGCCACGTGCCCCTTCTGCCCTCTCCAGGCGGAGCAGGCCAAGGGAACCCGTGTGATGGGCGGTAGTGCAGGAGCCGCGAGAAGGCTGGGCTCAGCCGCGGGACATGGCGCCTGCAAGGTGCCCAGCATGAGAAGAGAAGGAGCCCAGCAGGACACCAGAGGCTCCCAGGCCACCAACAACTCACAGGTGCTCTGCTATAGAGATGCATAGCTGGGAGCTGGGCAAAACTGGCCTTTGGGGTAATTGGGCTACCAAGGAACACGTCTCGACCGTGTGAAAGACACCTCCTAGTGTAAATCAGGTTGTAAGGGGAGCTGCAGAGCAGTGAAGCAAGAGCAAGGCATTAAAGCGTGCTTGCAAGGGCCTAACAACAGCGCCGAGTGGACGCCAGCCTCTGCGGCAGGCGACCACCAGCATCAACACTGGATTGCTTGAGGAGACCTCATTCCCAGCCAGCAAGCCCAACACCAAGGATTTGTCTCTGCCGCCATGGTCATCAGTGCTAGGGTAAGGCCAACATAAGACCACCCTTCCTCACTGCGTCCCCACTGGCCCTGCCCTGCCCCCCACCCCGGGCACCTCACAACGGGGCTGTTATCGCCACGGGAACACGGATGCTTCCAAGGTTCCGTCCCACAGTGTCTCCAGTGCTGGCCACGGAGCGACAAGGTCAGGTGTGTAGCAGGGCCGGCCAGCACCAGGGGCCACTGATGCTCGGGAGAAGATGCAGGGGAGCTGCGCGCGGACAGGAGGGCCTGCGTGATGGCTCAGAGGGATGGCCCAAATCCACTGCAGGCCAGAGCAGGCTCAGGCCAGATTTCAGTTTTCTCTTTTCTCCAGTTTTCACTTTGCCCCCACGCTGGAAGATGGACTGCCGGTGGGAAGGAGGCTGCTGCGGGCAGGCCTAGCACTGCCTGCACTGTGCATCACCTGTCCCGGGCAGAGAGAGGACAAGAGGCCCTGGGGCCAGAGCCCGCTGGCTTCATGGCCTTCCCTGCAAATGCCTCCTTTTCTCTTGCAGGCTTTGGAGACGGACTGCATGGCTGGCTACGGCATCCCAGAAGCGATGGACTGGGAAAGCTATGGCTGCAGTGGCCAGGTACTGCCCCCGCAGCCAGCTGGCTGCACGGGGACAGATGGGGCCTTGGTTTTCCAAGAGCATCCAGAGGGGATCCTGGCAGAGGTGCTTGCCAGCCTCTTGGAGAGGAGCTGGCCTCGCAGAGGCCGGGGGGCAAGTGGGACAGCTCCTGCAGCTGTGGGGGGGGAGGAGGAGACACGTGCCTGGCACCAGGGCCCTGACGCCTCCCAGGCCCTCTCCCAGCTGCACGGAAGCAGTTGCAGCACCAGGCAAACCCCAGCGAACAACCATCCACACGTGCCTTGCAGCCAGTGACAGAGGCAAACTCTTCAGGGCAGTTCCTAGTGGAAACCTTTCTCTGGGCTCCCTTGTGCACAGTCTTCTGCAGCGCGGGAAGAGGGACTGCTGGTGGGAGAGAGCCCGCTCCAGGCAGACAGCACTGCCTGTGCTGTGCACCGCCTGCCCCGGGCAGGGAGAGGACAAGAGGCCCTGGGGCCAGAGCCTCTGGCTTTGTGGCTTCCCCTGCCAAAGCCTCCTTTTCTCTTTCAGGCTCTGGGCACCAACAGCCTGGCAGGCTGCAGCCAACCGGAGCCCATGGAGTGGGAGAGTTACGGCTCCAGTGGCCAGGTATTCCCCCTGCTGCCGGCTGGACGGGGACAGATGGGGGCCTGACCTTCCCTGTTCCTGTTGTTTCTGGGGTGAATTCCAAAAGCAGCCAGTGGGGATCCTGGCAGGGGTGTCAGGGAGGTCTCGCAGGCACGGGCGCTGGGGCAGAGCTGCCCAACGTGCAGCAGCGGCAAAGCCCTCGGGGGCTGGCTGCCTGAGCCCTCTCCCTGGCTGTGGCCTCAGGTCTGCACGGGAAGCCTCTGGCGGCGCGCGACTGGCAGCAGCTCTCCTCGGAAAGAGTCTGGGAAGCCAGGAAAGAGGCTCTGTTAATGCTGGGATGCCCCCAACACATTCCTTTCCCCTAAAAATGCCTCCTTTTCTGTTGCAGGCTAAGATGTCCTTCACCCTGGCTGCTGCTAGGAAGCGCCGTGCTTCCTCAGGCCTCTGTCTATAGCTCTTTCCTCAATTACGTAGATTTTTAGTGAAGAGAATGTTGTGTTGTTGTGTTTTTGTGTTTTTTAAATATATATTGATGTGTAGTTCTTTAAGTGTTGTGTGTTGTTTTTAAGTGAGCTCCAGTCACAAAAAGCATGCAGACTGTAGGTATGTTTGTTGAGCTTTGCTAAATAGCTGCATGATTTCAGCTATCATGTGCAGGTGAGGTCCCGAAGAAAGGTATCTGTAGGACTCCCCTTGAAATGTGGGTCTGGGGATGCCTGAGGGGGGGAGATCGACAAGCCCTATCCCCCGGCGTACCTCTGAAGCTTTCAGGATGGCTGCGAGAACATTTACCCACAGTCCACACGCCCAAGTCAAAGGGAAGCTGTAGGGCCCAAAGGACGTACAGCCTTGAAAGGCAAAGGCGAGCTCTCAGAGACTCGTGGTGAATACATGGCTCGGCATGGGCTTGGAAACCGTCAGGAAAGGCCTTATGGGGGGGGGGGGGGTACAGTTTCCCAGGAGGGTCCTCGTGAAGAAATCGCCTGCTGCCAGGAATCGCGCCCGTGCTGGAGACCATGATGGCAGCTGCTACGTCCCTATGCAGTCACCGGGGACTGGAACCAAGTGACCAAGGGAGGTCGTCCCCGTTCCTCGGCGGGTGTGGGAGTTCATGTGTTGGGGCCCGTCTTGTCTGCTTCAGTTGCGTGGCACTCATGTCCCAGGGCTGCGACCAGGCTTTCCCGTCCCTTGCAGCAGCCTGCTTTCTCCTCCTCCTGCCTCCCGGCTGCCGGGGCGTCTGGCTGGCTCTCCAGCCCACGGCTCTGTGCTGAGCCGCCTCGGATTTCCTCTCCCAAAGAGCTCGAGGAAGGGACGAGCTGACCACCGCACGCAAACGCTGGGCGAGAGGAGCTGGCGGGTGCAAGGAAGGCGGTGTCCTTCCCCTAACTGAGCAGGAAGAGGTCCCAACAGCTTTGACTGAGTCTCGTTCCAGTTTTGTGTGGTTTGGGGGGAATTCGGGGGCTCGCCCTTCACCGCTCGGTGCCTGCCAGGAAGAGGGGTCTTCGGGGAGGGCGAGGTGTGGGGCAGCACGGAGTGAGCCAGAGCAGCGTCCTGGTCGGCAGCGCTGCCTGCGCATGTCTCTGAGCACCCATTTACTGGCTTGGGTGCTCTGGCTGGTGCTTGGGAAAGGCCAAGCCCTGGGCACACATGGCCGTGCCCGGGGAAGGCCTGGCATAGGCTAGTCAAGGGCTGGCTCGGTCTTGCTCTTGAACTCTCCTGCAAGCCAAGGGCAGGCCAGGGCTGCAGGCCGGCCCCGCGGTGGCCTCGCAGCAGCGGGGCGATGGTGCGGGAAAGCGGCAACGCAACAGTGCGCGGTTGTGCTGGTAGTGCCAAGCGCTGGGAGACCGGCTGCGGCGAGCAGAGCTGCGTGCCGCTGGAGCGAGAGGTGCCAGCGGAGGGTCGCAGCTGCAGAAGGGCTCTTGATAGGAGCCATGGAGCATTATCTCGCTGCTGGCCTCCGAGACCTAGACGGACTGCTGAGTGCGGAGGAGAAGAGGGGCAAGGTGCGTGCTGGACGGATGCAGAGGGCTCAGCTTGGGAGCCGGCGACCACGCAGGGCTGCTCTGGGGCATGCGGCAGTGCGGAGGGAAGTGGCAGCGATAGACAGAGGGCAGTGGAGGCTCTCCGGGGGTCCTGTCTCTCTGCCCGTGCTGGATTCCAGCTCGGCAGACGGCAGGGGTGGCGTGCAAGGACACAAGGGCTTTGGTCTACAGGCTTTGGAGCTGTAGGGAAGGAGGCGACGAAGCAGAGAGCTGCTGTGGAATAGGCCACTCTTTGCACTCTCCTTGGGCTCTTTCAAGAGCATTTCTGGTACGTGCTGGGCAAGAAGCCTCTTGAGATGGTGGCCCGAATGCCCATGAGCGTCTCTGTCTTTTTAGCTCGGGCGCAGAAGACAGCAACTCCGAGTAGGATGTCCTGAGCTGCTGGATATCCCGCTCGGGGTCAAACTCCCGTTGCTGCCTGGCTCCAACGCTGTCTCCTACCGGACCGAGCTGGGGGAAAAGGTAAAAGCAGGGCAACGGGGGAGGAAAAGTCCCTCCTTTTGCATTATCTCCTTGCCCAGACCCATTGAGCAGCCTGCAAAAGAAAGAGCCTTTCACAGAAATCAGCGTGGCGACGTGCTGTAGAGTGGGAGCTGCAGTCCTTAAATGAGGCAGGCCTCAGTGGGCAAAGCAAGCTCCGGGCTCCGTGCCGCTGACAGAAGGCAGGAGTTGCAAAGAGCAGGGCCCGATACCGGCCACAGGTCGGCAGAGCGTCTCCCACTGCTGCTCTCTGCCCGTGCACGAGCTTGCCAGAGCCAACGCCAGCCTGCCTTGTGGCGCCGTGCAAGCGTGCCGCTCATGCCCTGCGTGCAGTAGGCAGCAAGGCGTCCAGGTGCTGGGGGAAGGGCTCCTTCTGGCAGGGCCCGAGATGTGAATCCAGGCTCTGCAGGCAATACTCTCAACCTCGGAGGCTTGAAAGCACTACCCTATGGGCTGACAAAGCTCGGAAGTCTCTTTCTCTCTTTCCTGATCTCTCCTACCCTGCTCATGCTGCGGACGATACTTTCTGCAGCTTCACCAGCCATCCGGTTATTTCAATCTGGGAGATCCATACTGCCGCTCCCTGAGTTCCGAGTACAACAGTCTGCACGACCCACATTTGCGAGCCTACTACCACCGCAAAGGCAACCTCCGGCGACTAAGGAGAGGAGGTTACATCACCAGCGACGGCAAAGTAGGTTGGACATCAGGGTGAGAAGAGCAGTTTCCATCGGAGGGGCAGCGGCAGGTTGCCAGAGCGCTTGCTGCAGCCGCTTCTTGCGGGTGGAGGGCGCAGGGCTGCTGGGCTGATTTCCCTGGGGGCAGAAGGAGCCCAGAGCCTGCTCCGGGAATTCCCACTCCTGCTCTTCCAAGGCTGTGCCGCGCTGCCTTGGCGCCGACGGAGCAGCGGGCGTGTGGGCTGGCGGCGGAGCGAGGGGCGCTGCTCCCCGCTGGCTGGCTGGCTGGCTGGGAGCAAAGCCGCCAGCCGCTGGGCAGGGCAGGCTGTGCAGGGGAGCAGCTCCTGCTGCCTTAGCGCTCTTTGGGGCAAGGCAGGCTGCGGAGTGAGCGTGACAAGTGGTGGCTGCTTTCTCCCCCTCATCTCGCCATAGGTCGTTTGCACCCTGCGGGAGTTCAACGAGTACAGGCAGTACCTGACCACGCTCAAGAAAGAGGCTGACAAAATGTGCCGTCAAGAACAAGTACGTAAAGCTCAGGGTTCACAGGGCTGGGGCTGGGGGCGGGCAGGAAAGTCATCCCCCAGCGCCTGCCGGCAGTGCCGAGGGAAGTCCTTCTCTCCTGCCCTGGGTGCGCGGCTGAAGCAGAGCGCTGCTCTGGGCCAGCGTGAAGCCTCCACACGCAGGTGCGTGAGAGCATGTTGTGGCAAAGGGGAGCTAAAGCCTGCTGTCAACTTTCAGCAAACGCTTCGAGAACAACCGGCAAAATTAAAGAATGCCCCCGAACTGCCGCAAGGCATGGACATTTCTCGCCTGCGAGAGCGGCTGCTGTGGGAGCAACGAGAGAGCCTGAGAGCTGCAGAGCAGGACGTGAGGGCCAGGTAAGAGGCAGCACAAGGAAGGCTTGCGCTCGGAGCGGGCCCGTGGCCCTTCGGCAAGGTGCTGCCTGGGGCCTTGTGTTCCAGGAAAGTGCCCAGTTGCTGCGTGAGCAGAGGCTGGTTGTGCCTAGAGTGGTGCAAGCAGTGCCTGGAGGCTGGCAAAGGCAGCTGGAAGCTCTTTGGGGCACTGGAGCCGGGAAGCCCAGAGCAGGAGGAGGGCAGGGGCTGAGCAGGGAACGGTCTGGGCAAGACAGCTCCAGGCGCTCTCTTTCAGGCATCTGTATGTCTCTTGCAAGGTATCTCGCCAGGACTGCGGAGAGCATGGAGAAGCCCGAGGCTCCTGAAGAAGACGCACGCCTCCCCCAGCCGGCTGAGCAGGAGCAGGTGCGCCTGGCACTCTCAGTGGGCTCTTGTGCTCTCAGACTCCGCCACTCAGCACAAATCCCTTAGCTGCACCACGTGTCCCCCACGGTCCCTGTTGCTGGTTTCTCGTGTGGCGAGCAGCCAAGCATGCAGCGTCCCTGAGGCCAGTAGTGCCGGTGCTTAGCCATTGGCGGGTTGGTTTCCTCCTGCAGGAGCTCAGAGGTTAGCTTAGAGAAGAGCCTGCTGTTGCCCGATTCTCATTAGCGGGGCATGTTAAATGCTGCCCGGCTCCATCCTGTGGCACAGCCTGACAGGCAAAGCATGACAGCAGCTGGGTGCTGCAGGAAGAAGGACTTTGCACAGGTGGCTAGAGCGATTGCAGCAACCCTTTTGGATCGCTTGGGGAAGCGTTTGGTAGGCAGCCCATCAGACGCCTCTGAGGCCAGGCTGTCGGCCAGGCGGAGGCAGCAGCGCGTTGCCGGAGGAGCCACGCGAGCTGGCAAATGGGGAGAAAGCAGAGCGAGGCAAGCTGAGGTGGCAGGCTATGACGGAGCATCTTCTCTGCCTTCTCGGGACCAAATCGCCACAGATGCTGTTGAGCGTGTTGCAGCCACCTTGCAATCCTTCGTAGCTTCCCAATTTGAACGGCACTTCCAGTGCAAATTTTCTGACATCCTGAAGCTGCCCCTTGAGGCTATTTCCAAGAGAGAACCGCAGCCACCCCAGACACCTGTCTCCACCCAGGTCACAAAAGAAGGGCAAGGATCAGCTAGTGCCTCTGGACATCGGACACCAGACGCCACAATGTTGCCCCTGCTGCAACCTTTGCAAAATGTTGCTGCTGTGTTGCAAGAGAGTAGCACACTTGCAAGGCGTGGCATCCAAAATGCCACTTCCAACGTTCAGCACCTCCATGCAGAATTAAAAGCGTATGCGGAAATGATTGTCCGTGATGCTCTTGACACTCTGAAGAAGGAGAAGAAGTGGTTAGAAAAAGAAATGCATGCCAAGGCAAGATGCTTTGAGGACACTTCAGAAGAAAGCACCGAGGAGAGTGAGCTAGTGGAGCAGCTAGTAGAGCAGTGTGGTCGCCCTCTGAGCACAGCGGCTTCAGGAGGGAACTGTGGAAGGCGGGTCGCAAAAGAGCCCAGACCAAGAGGTGGGAAGGAGAGCTCTCTGGGCCAGGGCTTTCTAAGGCCGGAAGAAAAGAAAATCCCTGCTAAAAAATTACACAAGCATCCAGCAGGCATGAAGCTCCCGCCTATCACCATCCCCGGAATGGTCATGCCTTCAGAGGACGAAGCAGAATCTGAAGAATCTCAAGAGGAACTGTCACCTAATCTCCTCCCACCTGTCCTGCAAAGCTCCGAGCAAGATGCTCAGAGCACACCAGAAGGCGTGCAGAAGCCCCTCGATCACCCCTCGGCACCCACATCAAGACCTTGTGCTCCAGTGCTGGAAAGCCCGTCCCTCCATCAGCTCCAAAGCCCCCTTCCCAGAGAGGGGCCCGGCGGAGAGCCACGCGCGTAAAGCCTCTGACGGGCAAGAGCGAGCCAGGCGAGTGCTGAGAGAGGCCACTGGCTGGGTGGCTGCTGGGGGCTGAGCTGAGGAGGTGTGTGGCTCCGGCCTTCAGAGCTGCTCTCACACCGGTGCTGAGAAGCAACGGCCAGCAAGAGAAGCGAGGGAGTTTGCTCAGCCTCTTGAACAGTCCGTGGGGAAAAGAACATGCACAAAGCACATGGCAGAGGGCTGCGCTCCACCTCCCTCCTGCTGCCTTTGCCGGGCCGGGGAAGGCTCGGCACCCTGTGGCGCTCATGGCCCTGTCCTTCCCTGCCTGCCTCCCTCGGAGCCGCAGGGGCTGCCGATGGTGCGACTCGCGCGTCAGTGCGGAAGAGGCCTCACCGCGTGGCACAGCCCCTCCGGCTGCCCTCCCAAGGATCTTCCAGCATAGCTGCTGCCCAGAGCCGCAGAGCCCCCGGGGAGCGGAGCCCCCTGCCCCCCCGCGCCTCCTCCCTTCCCCGCGCCTCCCCAGCAGAGAATAAAGGCTTTACTTCCAAGCGCTGCTCTTGCCTCCTGGGATTCTTTTGCTGCTCTCGTGATTTACAGCTCATCACAACAGTCACCAGCAACTCCTCCAACAGTGGGACAAGACCTTATGCCTAACTGGCAAGGCAGAGGAGTGGGAGTTTCTCTTCAACCAGCCACAACGAGTTTTCTCACGTGGACTGGGAAGGCCTGGGCTATCAAGGAGTCATCAGGGAAGGAGAGGCGCCTCCCAGCGCTTGCCCTCGCCTCTGTGTTGCTGAGCTAAGTTCATGTGCCTAGGTTAGGGTGCCTGTGGCACGAAGACTGCTGTGCTTCAGAGTTCTTGTGAAATGTTTCCATGGCCAGCAGTCGATTGCCTTCCGTAAATTCAGTGCAGCAGGAGCCTTGCGGCCCACCGCAGTTGCCGAGAAACCACAGAAAATCGACAGGCGAGAACAAGTACGGCTCACACTTCACACTCAGAGTGTGGAGGGTTGGGGCTTTTCTTGTTTTCTCTCCAAAAGACACAGAATAAAGGTGAGATGAGCACTGCTGCGGTGGGCCAGGCATTCTGGCGTGGACGTGACTGCCAGGCTCAGAGCTGAGATAGCGCAGGGCACGGGGGTGGCGAGAGGCAGGAGAATCGTCCCCAAGTAGAGGAGTGCCGAGGGAACCCTTCTCTCCTCCCCCGGGTGCCGGACCACTGTGCTTGCGCAAGCAAAGTTTGCATCCTGAGGGAAGAGGCGCTCCTTGTAAAGACAGTGGCGCAGCCTGTGTTTGGAGCCTGGAAAGGCAGGTGGAAGCTGTTCCGGTGGCTTGAGCAAACACCCCCCCAGAGAGCTGATGGCAGTGGCTGAGCAGCACACAGCCTGGGGGCAAGATGTAGGCACTGCTGACCCTTGTCTGTCACCTTGATTTCTCTGTACAGAAAGGGCACCCAGAACAGCTCAGGTAAGCTATGGACCAATCTTGCAAAGAACTAAAGGAGGCTCCTGCAAAACAATGCCTAGATAACACATAAAAAGGACCCTGTGTGTTTGCTGTAAGGTGCAACTCACAACAGTGCTGCAGCCTGCGTTTGGAGCCTTGGAAAGGCAGGTGGAAGCTGTTCCGGTGGCTTGAGCAAAGAAACCCCCAGAGAGCTGATGGCAGTGGCTGAGCAGCAAAGAGTCTGGGGGCTGATGCAGTAAAGCGACATAACTCAGAGCAGCTCTGTCCTTTGTGAGGAATTCATTCATGGCAGAGAGTCTTCTGAGCCTTTTGAAGAGAAGGCAGGCTTGGGAAAAGATCAGGTAATGGGATGGCGGGCTGGTGGCTCTGAGGAAGCCGTCCCAGGAGTCAACTTTTGCCTCCTTGTGACAGTGGTGCTCCAAACTCCCACTCTCCCTCCGTCCAAGTTGCGGTTTTCTAACCTGTCGCCCAGGAAGTGGGGCAAAGGCACCCCCGGGTGTCACCCTTTCTTCTAGGAGCCAGTCACAAGGTAGTTGCCTGATGCAACTACAGGACTCTCGTTGTGAGAGCACAGCCGCTTTGGGGTTAGTGGCTTCACGCAGGGGAGGAGAGGCTCGCTGAGGAGAGAGCCTGCTCTTGCCTGACACGAGATTCCCATTGGCGGAGGTCTCCTCAAAGGCTGCGCGGGTCTGTCCCGTCCAAGAGCCTCTCTGGAAGTATGGCAAGAATGGAGCGCGGTGACAGCCAGGAGTCAAGGCTTAACCTTCTTTTGTCCCGACAATCAAGGTGCAAAAGAGGGAATGATGGGTCAGGGCACCTTCAGCCTCTCGCCTGGCTCTGTACTTGACACAGAGCTTGCTCCCCCATCCCGGTCAGGCTGGCAGCCTGCGGCAGCCTTCTTCAGACTGCACCCGGACTGCAGGCACATACACTACGTAGTGAACGCTGTCAGGCCGTGCCCGTGTCAGGCTGGAGCCTGGGCAGCCACTACCTTCCAGTCCGGGGCCCGATGTACGAGGTCTGCCGCACCCGGATCCAAAAGCATGACCTCAGGGTGGCTGCAGCCACCCTTGTTTTAGGAAATGGCCCCTGCTTGACTTTTAGAAACAGCAGCAACACTTGACTCCTTGACGGGAGAAACCTCCCACACCTGTATCCCAGGTGACGTCCCCCAGCACCAGTTTTTCCTTCGGCAAGTCACAGACAGTGCTTGAAAGAATGGTCTCTCCTGGGCTGCAGGAGCCTGGCGCCTCGAGGCAGCGCTGCGCCTGCTGCGACAAGGCTTCTTCCCGCCGCGTAACGCCAGGGCTGCTTGCAGAGCCTCAGGTTTTACACGTAGCAGCCGCAGGCTGCGGCCCAAGGCTATCGCAGTGCCTACCCCTCTTCTCCCCCACCTGCTTCCTCCCCTTGCTCGAGCAGGCTCTGGCGTAACAGCGGCGGCGGCCCTTCAGCCGCCCTTTGGAGGCAACGCCGCTCGCTCGGTGCCTGGTCGCCAGCTTTACAGAGGCCTCTCTGTTTCGGCTGTGGCGGAGCTGCGAGCGCGTCGGGGCTTGGGGAGGGCAGGTGCGCTGCTAAAATGCACGAGCTCCCCCACTGCCTGCAGCTGGCCCACGCTGGCGCTGGGCTGTGGCCGTGGCACTGCTCGCAGCCGCTTTCCCCAGGCTGAGCAGCCCCTGCAAACCCTGCCGACGGTCCCGCACACGGCGCTGCCGAGCTGCGGAGCAAAGCCCCTGCAGAGACTTGCGTCTCCTCCCGGGCAGCAGAGGGAGGACGCTGCCGAACGGCCTCCAGAAATGCCAGGCTGGGCAATGGCAGTGGGGGGCCTTGTGCCTTTGCAAGCCCTGGCGTAGGCCCCACGGAGGCTGCAGGGGGCTGAGCTGCCAGGCAAGGAACCACCATCTTATACCCAGGGTGGCTGCGGGCTCCCCCTGCCAGCCCACGAGCCTCGCTGGGCTGAGGCCTTTGCTCAGCAGGGGTGCGACAGCTTCAGGTCTGCGCTGGTCAGGGCGGCCACGTGCCCCTTCTGCCCTCTCCAGGCGGAGCAGGCCAAGGGAACCCGTGTGATGGGCGGTAGTGCAGGAGCCGCGAGAAGGCTGGGCTCAGCCGCGGGACATGGCGCCTGCAAGGTGCCCAGCATGAGAAGAGAAGGAGCCCAGCAGGACACCAGAGGCTCCCAGGCCACCAACAACTCACAGGTGCTCTGCTATAGAGATGCATAGCTGGGAGCTGGGCAAAACTGGCCTTTGGGGTAATTGGGCTACCAAGGAACACGTCTCGACCGTGTGAAAGACACCTCCTAGTGTAAATCAGGTTGTAAGGGGAGCTGCAGAGCAGTGAAGCAAGAGCAAGGCGTTAAAGCGTGCTTGCAAGGGCCTAACAACAGCGCCGAGTGGACGCCAGCCTCTGCGGCAGGCGACCACCAGCATCAACACTGGATTGCTTGAGGAGACCTCATTCCCAGCCAGCAAGCCCAACACCAAGGATTTGTCTCTGCCGCCATGGTCATCAGTGCTAGGGTAAGGCCAACATAAGACCACCCTTCCTCACTGCATCCCCACTGGCCCTGCCCTGCCCCCCACCCCGGGCGCCTCACAACGGGGCTGTTATCGCCACGGGAACACGGATGCTTCCAAGGTTCCGTCCCACAGTGTCTCCAGTGCTGGCCACGGAGCGACAAGGTCAGGTGTGTAGCAGGGCCGGCCAGCACCAGGGGCCACTGATGCTCGGGAGAAGATGCAGGGGAGCTGCGCGCGGACAGGAGGGCCTGCGTGATGGCTCAGAGGGATGGCCCAAATCCACTGCAGGCCAGAGCAGGCTCAGGCCAGATTTCAGTTTTCTCTTTTCTCCAGTTTTCACTTTGCCCCCACGCTGGAAGATGGACTGCCGGTGGGAAGGAGGCTGCTGCGGGCAGGCCTAGCACTGCCTGCACTGTGCATCACCTGTCCCGGGCAGAGAGAGGACAAGAGGCCCTGGGGCCAGAGCCCGCTGGCTTCATGGCCTTCCCTGCAAATGCCTCCTTTTCTCTTGCAGGCTTTGGAGACGGACTGCATGGCTGGCTACGGCATCCCAGAAGCGATGGACTGGGAAAGCTATGGCTGCAGTGGCCAGGTACTGCCCCCGCAGCCAGCTGGCTGCACGGGGACAGATGGGGCCTTGGTTTTCCAAGAGCATCCAGAGGGGATCCTGGCAGAGGTGCTTGCCAGCCTCTTGGAGAGGAGCTGGCCTCGCAGAGGCCGGGGGGCAAGTGGGACAGCTCCTGCAGCTGTGGGGGGGGAGGAGGAGACACGTGCCTGGCACCAGGGCCCTGACGCCTCCCAGGCCCTCTCCCAGCTGCACGGAAGCAGTTGCAGCACCAGGCAAACCCCAGCGAACAACCATCCGCACGTGCCTTGCAGCCAGTGACAGAGGCAAACTCTTCAGGGCAGTTCCTAGTGGAAACCTTTCTCTGGGCTCCCTTGTGCACAGTCTTCTGCAGCGCAGGAAGAGGGACTGCTGGTGGGAGAGAGCCCACTCCAGGCAGACAGCACTGCCTGTGCTGTGCACCGCCTGCTCCGGGCCGGGGGAGGAAGAGAGGCCCTGGGGCCAGAGTCTCTGCCTTCGTGGCTTCCCCTGCCAAAGCCTCCTTTTCTCTTTCAGGCTCTGGGCACCGACAGGCTGGCTGGCAGTGACCAGCCAGAACCTATGGAGTGGGAGAGCTATGGCTCCAGTGGCCAGGTATTCCCCCTGCTGCCGGCTGGACGGGGAGAGGTGGGGGCTTGCTCCTTCCTCTGCCTCCCAAGCATGTCAGTTGAGCAAGTCCTGGGAGAACAGGCCAGGAGGCGTCCTCGGGACACTGCAATGCCTTTGGCTGCAGAAAACCCATCAGCCTCCTCCTGCAAGCACTTCCTGGGCAGGCGCACTTGGGGACAAGCTCTCAGCAGCGCTCACGGGAGTGCGGCACTGCTGTCACCTCCTGGGTGGGCAAAAAGGCCACAGGCGCTTGCCAGCCTCCTGGAGAGGAGCTGGCCACTCAGAGGATTTGAGGGCAAGTGGCACAGCTGCCACGGCTGCAGAGGCGAAGGCGGTGAAACATGCCGGCGACAAGGGCCCTGCCACCTCCCAGGCCCTCTCCCAGAGGCAGGGAAGACACTGAAGGACCAAGCATGTGCTGGAGAACAGCCTTCCCGAGGCTCCTGGTAGTCAGGGACAGGCACAGAACCGGCACTTTAGCTGCCTGCTTGCCCACAGCGCTCTCCAGCTCTGAAAGGGATGGGCTGCTGGGAAGGACCCTGCTGTGGGCAGGCAATAACACTGCCTGTGCTGTGCACCGCCTGCCCCGGGCAGGGAGAGGACAAGAGGCCCTGGGGCCAGAGCCTCTGGCTTTGTGGCTTCCCCTGCCAAAGCCTCCTTTTCTCTTTCAGGCTCTGGGCACCAACAGCCTGGCAGGCTGCAGCCAACCGGAGCCCATGGAGTGGGAGAGTTACGGCTCCAGTGGCCAGGTATTCCCCCTGCTGCCGGCTGGACGGGGACAGATGGGGGCCTGACCTTCCCTGTTCCTGTTGTTTCTGGGGTGAATTCCAAAAGCAGCCAGTGGGGATCCTGGCAGGGGTGTCAGGGAGGTCTCGCAGGCACGGGCGCTGGGGCAGAGCTGCCCAACGTGCAGCAGCGGCAAAGCCCTCGGGGGCTGGCTGCCTGAGCCCTCTCCCTGGCTGTGGCCTCAGGTCTGCACGGGAAGCCTCTGGCGGCGCGCGACTGGCAGCAGCTCTCCTCGGAAAGAGTCTGGGAAGCCAGGAAAGAGGCTCTGTTAATGCTGGGATGCCCCCAACACATTCCTTTCCCCTAAAAATGCCTCCTTTTCTGTTGCAGGCTAAGATGTCCTTCACCCTGGCTGCTGCTAGGAAGCGCCGTGCTTCCTCAGGCCTCTGTCTATAGCTCTTTCCTCAATTACGTAGATTTTTAGTGAAGAGAATGTTGTGTTGTTGTGTTTTTGTGTTTTTTAAATATATATTGATGTGTAGTTCTTTAAGTGTTGTGTGTTGTTTTTAAGTGAGCTCCAGTCACAAAAAGCATGCAGACTGTAGGTATGTTTGTTGAGCTTTGCTAAATAGCTGCATGATTTCAGCTATCATGTGCAGGTGAGGTCCCGAAGAAAGGTATCTGTAGGACTCCCCTTGAAATGTGGGTCTGGGGATGCCTGAGGGGGGGAGATCGACAAGCCCTATCCCCCGGCGTACCTCTGAAGCTTTCAGGATGGCTGCGAGAACATTTACCCACAGTCCACACGCCCAAGTCAAAGGGAAGCTGTAGGGCCCAAAGGACGTACAGCCTTGAAAGGCAAAGGCGAGCTCTCAGAGACTCGTGGTGAATACATGGCTCGGCATGGGCTTGGAAACCGTCAGGAAAGGCCTTATGGGGGGGGGGGGTACAGTTTCCCAGGAGGGTCCTCGTGAAGAAATCGCCTGCTGCCAGGAATCGCGCCCGTGCTGGAGACCATGATGGCAGCTGCTACGTCCCTATGCAGTCACCGGGGACTGGAACCAAGTGACCAAGGGAGGTCGTCCCCGTTCCTCGGCGGGTGTGGGAGTTCATGTGTTGGGGCCCGTCTTGTCTGCTTCAGTTGCGTGGCACTCATGTCCCAGGGCTGCGACCAGGCTTTCCCGTCCCTTGCAGCAGCCTGCTTTCTCCTCCTCCTGCCTCCCGGCTGCCGGGGCGTCTGGCTGGCTCTCCAGCCCACGGCTCTGTGCTGAGCCGCCTCGGATTTCCTCTCCCAAAGAGCTCGAGGAAGGGACGAGCTGACCACCGCACGCAAACGCTGGGCGAGAGGAGCTGGCGGGTGCAAGGAAGGCGGTGTCCTTCCCCTAACTGAGCAGGAAGAGGTCCCAACAGCTTTGACTGAGTCTCGTTCCAGTTTTGTGTGGTTTGGGGGGAATTCGGGGGCTCGCCCTTCACCGCTCGGTGCCTGCCAGGAAGAGGGGTCTTCGGGGAGGGCGAGGTGTGGGGCAGCACGGAGTGAGCCAGAGCAGCGTCCTGGTCGGCAGCGCTGCCTGCACATGTCTCTGAGCACCCATTTACTGGCTTGGGTGCTCTGGCTGGTGCTTGGGAAAGGCCAAGCCCTGGGCACACATGGCCGTGCCCGGGGAAGGCCTGGCATAGGCTAGTCAAGGGCTGGCTCGGTCTTGCTCTTGAACTCTCCTGCAAGCCAAGGGCAGGCCAGGGCTGCAGGCCGGCCCCGCGGTGGCCTCGCAGCAGCGGGGCGATGGTGCGGGAAAGCGGCAACGCAACAGTGCGCGGTTGTGCTGGTAGTGCCAAGCGCTGGGAGACCGGCTGCGGCGAGCAGAGCTGCGTGCCGCTGGAGCGAGAGGTGCCAGCGGAGGGTCGCAGCTGCAGAAGGGCTCTTGATAGGAGCCATGGAGCATTATCTCGCTGCTGGCCTCCGAGACCTAGACGGACTGCTGAGTGCGGAGGAGAAGAGGGGCAAGGTGCGTGCTGGACGGATGCAGAGGGCTCAGCTTGGGAGCCGGCGACCACGCAGGGCTGCTCTGGGGCATGCGGCAGTGCGGAGGGAAGTGGCAGCGATAGACAGAGGGCAGTGGAGGCTCTCCGGGGGTCCTGTCTCTCTGCCCGTGCTGGATTCCAGCTCGGCAGACGGCAGGGGTGGCGTGCAAGGACACAAGGGCTTTGGTCTACAGGCTTTGGAGCTGTAGGGAAGGAGGCGACGAAGCAGAGAGCTGCTGTGGAATAGGCCACTCTTTGCACTCTCCTTGGGCTCTTTCAAGAGCATTTCTGGTACGTGCTGGGCAAGAAGCCTCTTGAGATGGTGGCCCGAATGCCCATGAGCGTCTCTGTCTTTTTAGCTCGGGCGCAGAAGACAGCAACTCCGAGTAGGATGTCCTGAGCTGCTGGATATCCCGCTCGGGGTCAAACTCCCGTTGCTGCCTGGCTCCAACGCTGTCTCCTACCGGACCGAGCTGGGGGAAAAGGTAAAAGCAGGGCAACGGGGGAGGAAAAGTCCCTCCTTTTGCATTATCTCCTTGCCCAGACCCATTGAGCAGCCTGCAAAAGAAAGAGCCTTTCACAGAAATCAGCGTGGCGACGTGCTGTAGAGTGGGAGCTGCAGTCCTTAAATGAGGCAGGCCTCAGTGGGCAAAGCAAGCTCCGGGCTCCGTGCCGCTGACAGAAGGCAGGAGTTGCAAAGAGCAGGGCCCGATACCGGCCACAGGTCGGCAGAGCGTCTCCCACTGCTGCTCTCTGCCCGTGCACGAGCTTGCCAGAGCCAACGCCAGCCTGCCTTGTGGCGCCGTGCAAGCGTGCCGCTCATGCCCTGCGTGCAGTAGGCAGCAAGGCGTCCAGGTGCTGGGGGAAGGGCTCCTTCTGGCAGGGCCCGAGATGTGAATCCAGGCTCTGCAGGCAATACTCTCAACCTCGGAGGCTTGAAAGCACTACCCTATGGGCTGACAAAGCTCGGAAGTCTCTTTCTCTCTTTCCTGATCTCTCCTACCCTGCTCATGCTGCGGACGATACTTTCTGCAGCTTCACCAGCCATCCGGTTATTTCAATCTGGGAGATCCATACTGCCGCTCCCTGAGCTCCGAGTACAACAGTCTGCACGACCCACATTTGCGAGCCTACTACCACCGCAAAGGCAACCTCCGGCGACTAAGGAGAGGAGGTTACATCACCAGCGACGGCAAAGTAGGTTGGACATCAGGGTGAGAAGAGCAGTTTCCATCGGAGGGGCAGCGGCAGGTTGCCAGAGCGCTTGCTGCAGCCGCTTCTTGCGGGTGGAGGGCGCAGGGCTGCTGGGCTGATTTCCCTGGGGGCAGAAGGAGCCCAGAGCCTGCTCCGGGAATTCCCACTCCTGCTCTTCCAAGGCTGTGCCGCGCTGCCTTGGCGCCGACGGAGCAGCGGGCGTGTGGGCTGGCGGCGGAGCGAGGGGCGCTGCTCCCCGCTGGCTGGCTGGCTGGCTGGGAGCAAAGCCGCCAGCCGCTGGGCAGGGCAGGCTGTGCAGGGGAGCAGCTCCTGCTGCCTTAGCGCTCTTTGGGGCAAGGCAGGCTGCGGAGTGAGCGTGACAAGTGGTGGCTGCTTTCTCCCCCTCATCTCGCCATAGGTCGTTTGCACCCTGCGGGAGTTCAACGAGTACAGGCAGTACCTGACCACGCTCAAGAAAGAGGCTGACAAAATGTGCCGTCAAGAACAAGTACGTAAAGCTCAGGGTTCACAGGGCTGGGGCTGGGGGCGGGCAGGAAAGTCATCCCCCAGCGCCTGCCGGCAGTGCCGAGGGAAGTCCTTCTCTCCTGCCCTGGGTGCGCGGCTGAAGCAGAGCGCTGCTCTGGGCCAGCGTGAAGCCTCCACACGCAGGTGCGTGAGAGCATGTTGTGGCAAAGGGGAGCTAAAGCCTGCTGTCAACTTTCAGCAAACGCTTCGAGAACAACCGGCAAAATTAAAGAATGCCCCCGAACTGCCGCAAGGCATGGACATTTCTCGCCTGCGAGAGCGGCTGCTGTGGGAGCAACGAGAGAGCCTGAGAGCTGCAGAGCAGGACGTGAGGGCCAGGTAAGAGGCAGCACAAGGAAGGCTTGCGCTCGGAGCGGGCCCGTGGCCCTTCGGCAAGGTGCTGCCTGGGGCCTTGTGTTCCAGGAAAGTGCCCAGTTGCTGCGTGAGCAGAGGCTGGTTGTGCCTAGAGTGGTGCAAGCAGTGCCTGGAGGCTGGCAAAGGCAGCTGGAAGCTCTTTGGGGCACTGGAGCCGGGAAGCCCAGAGCAGGAGGAGGGCAGGGGCTGAGCAGGGAACGGTCTGGGCAAGACAGCTCCAGGCGCTCTCTTTCAGGCATCTGTATGTCTCTTGCAAGGTATCTCGCCAGGACTGCGGAGAGCATGGAGAAGCCCGAGGCTCCTGAAGAAGACGCACGCCTCCCCCAGCCGGCTGAGCAGGAGCAGGTGCGCCTGGCACTCTCAGTGGGCTCTTGTGCTCTCAGACTCCGCCACTCAGCACAAATCCCTTAGCTGCACCACGTGTCCCCCACGGTCCCTGTTGCTGGTTTCTCGTGTGGCGAGCAGCCAAGCATGCAGCGTCCCTGAGGCCAGTAGTGCCGGTGCTTAGCCATTGGCGGGTTGGTTTCCTCCTGCAGGAGCTCAGAGGTTAGCTTAGAGAAGAGCCTGCTGTTGCCCGATTCTCATTAGCGGGGCATGTTAAATGCTGCCCGGCTCCATCCTGTGGCACAGCCTGACAGGCAAAGCATGACAGCAGCTGGGTGCTGCAGGAAGAAGGACTTTGCACAGGTGGCTAGAGCGATTGCAGCAACCCTTTTGGATCGCTTGGGGAAGCGTTTGGTAGGCAGCCCATCAGACGCCTCTGAGGCCAGGCTGTCGGCCAGGCGGAGGCAGCAGCGCGTTGCCGGAGGAGCCACGCGAGCTGGCAAATGGGGAGAAAGCAGAGCGAGGCAAGCTGAGGTGGCAGGCTATGACGGAGCATCTTCTCTGCCTTCTCGGGACCAAATCGCCACAGATGCTGTTGAGCGTGTTGCAGCCACCTTGCAATCCTTCGTAGCTTCCCAATTTGAACGGCACTTCCAGTGCAAATTTTCTGACATCCTGAAGCTGCCCCTTGAGGCTATTTCCAAGAGAGAACCGCAGCCACCCCAGACACCTGTCTCCACCCAGGTCACAAAAGAAGGGCAAGGATCAGCTAGTGCCTCTGGACATCGGACACCAGACGCCACAATGTTGCCCCTGCTGCAACCTTTGCAAAATGTTGCTGCTGTGTTGCAAGAGAGTAGCACACTTGCAAGGCGTGGCATCCAAAATGCCACTTCCAACGTTCAGCACCTCCATGCAGAATTAAAAGCGTATGCGGAAATGATTGTCCGTGATGCTCTTGACACTCTGAAGAAGGAGAAGAAGTGGTTAGAAAAAGAAATGCATGCCAAGGCAAGATGCTTTGAGGACACTTCAGAAGAAAGCACCGAGGAGAGTGAGCTAGTGGAGCAGCTAGTAGAGCAGTGTGGTCGCCCTCTGAGCACAGCGGCTTCAGGAGGGAACTGTGGAAGGCGGGTCGCAAAAGAGCCCAGACCAAGAGGTGGGAAGGAGAGCTCTCTGGGCCAGGGCTTTCTAAGGCCGGAAGAAAAGAAAATCCCTGCTAAAAAATTACACAAGCATCCAGCAGGCATGAAGCTCCCGCCTATCACCATCCCCGGAATGGTCATGCCTTCAGAGGACGAAGCAGAATCTGAAGAATCTCAAGAGGAACTGTCACCTAATCTCCTCCCACCTGTCCTGCAAAGCTCCGAGCAAGATGCTCAGAGCACACCAGAAGGCGTGCAGAAGCCCCTCGATCACCCCTCGGCACCCACATCAAGACCTTGTGCTCCAGTGCTGGAAAGCCCGTCCCTCCATCAGCTCCAAAGCCCCCTTCCCAGAGAGGGGCCCGGCGGAGAGCCACGCGCGTAAAGCCTCTGACGGGCAAGAGCGAGCCAGGCGAGTGCTGAGAGAGGCCACTGGCTGGGTGGCTGCTGGGGGCTGAGCTGAGGAGGTGTGTGGCTCCGGCCTTCAGAGCTGCTCTCACACCGGTGCTGAGAAGCAACGGCCAGCAAGAGAAGCGAGGGAGTTTGCTCAGCCTCTTGAACAGTCCGTGGGGAAAAGAACATGCACAAAGCACATGGCAGAGGGCTGCGCTCCACCTCCCTCCTGCTGCCTTTGCCGGGCCGGGGAAGGCTCGGCACCCTGTGGCGCTCATGGCCCTGTCCTTCCCTGCCTGCCTCCCTCGGAGCCGCAGGGGCTGCCGATGGTGCGACTCGCGCGTCAGTGCGGAAGAGGCCTCACCGCGTGGCACAGCCCCTCCGGCTGCCCTCCCAAGGATCTTCCAGCATAGCTGCTGCCCAGAGCCGCAGAGCCCCCGGGGAGCGGAGCCCCCTGCCCCCCCGCGCCTCCTCCCTTCCCCGCGCCTCCCCAGCAGAGAATAAAGGCTTTACTTCCAAGCGCTGCTCTTGCCTCCTGGGATTCTTTTGCTGCTCTCGTGATTTACAGCTCATCACAACAGTCACCAGCAACTCCTCCAACAGTGGGACAAGACCTTATGCCTAACTGGCAAGGCAGAGGAGTGGGAGTTTCTCTTCAACCAGCCACAACGAGTTTTCTCACGTGGACTGGGAAGGCCTGGGCTATCAAGGAGTCATCAGGGAAGGAGAGGCGCCTCCCAGCGCTTGCCCTCGCCTCTGTGTTGCTGAGCTAAGTTCATGTGCCTAGGTTAGGGTGCCTGTGGCACGAAGACTGCTGTGCTTCAGAGTTCTTGTGAAATGTTTCCATGGCCAGCAGTCGATTGCCTTCCGTAAATTCAGTGCAGCAGGAGCCTTGCGGCCCACCGCAGTTGCCGAGAAACCACAGAAAATCGACAGGCGAGAACAAGTACGGCTCACACTTCACACTCAGAGTGTGGAGGGTTGGGGCTTTTCTTGTTTTCTCTCCAAAAGACACAGAATAAAGGTGAGATGAGCACTGCTGCGGTGGGCCAGGCATTCTGGCGTGGACGTGACTGCCAGGCTCAGAGCTGAGATAGCGCAGGGCACGGGGGTGGCGAGAGGCAGGAGAATCGTCCCCAAGTAGAGGAGTGCCGAGGGAACCCTTCTCTCCTCCCCCGGGTGCTGGACCACTGTGCTTGCGCAAGCAAAGTTTGCATCCTGAGGGAAGAGGCGCTCCTTGTAAAGACAGTGGCGCAGCCTGTGTTTGGAGCCTTGGAAAGGCAGGTGGAAGCTGTTCCGGTGGCTTGAGCAAAGAAACCCCCAGAGAGCTGATGGCAGTGGCTGAGCAGCAAAGAGTCTGGGGGCTGATGCAGTAAAGCGACATAACTCAGAGCAGCTCTGTCCTTTGTGAGGAATTCATTCATGGCAGAGAGTCTTCTGAGCCTTTTGAAGAGAAGGCAGGCTTGGGAAAAGATCAGGTAATGGGATGGCGGGCTGGTGGCTCTGAGGAAGCCGTCCCAGGAGTCAACTTTTGCCTCCTTGTGACAGTGGTGCTCCAAACTCCCACTCTCCCTCCGTCCAAGTTGCGGTTTTCTAACCTGTCGCCCAGGAAGTGGGGCAAAGGCACCCCCGGGTGTCACCCTTTCTTCTAGGAGCCAGTCACAAGGTAGTTGCCTGATGCAACTACAGGACTCTCGTTGTGAGAGCACAGCCGCTTTGGGGTTAGTGGCTTCACGCAGGGGAGGAGAGGCTCGCTGAGGAGAGAGCCTGCTCTTGCCTGACACGAGATTCCCATTGGCGGAGGTCTCCTCAAAGGCTGCGCGGGTCTGTCCCGTCCAAGAGCCTCTCTGGAAGTATGGCAAGAATGGAGCGCGGTGACAGCCAGGAGTCAAGGCTTAACCTTCTTTTGTCCCGACAATCAAGGTGCAAAAGAGGGAATGATGGGTCAGGGCACCTTCAGCCTCTCGCCTGGCTCTGTACTTGACACAGAGCTTGCTCCCCCATCCCGGTCAGGCTGGCAGCCTGCGGCAGCCTTCTTCAGACTGCACCCGGACTGCAGGCACATACACTACGTAGTGAACGCTGTCAGGCCGTGCCCGTGTCAGGCTGGAGCCTGGGCAGCCACTACCTTCCAGTCCGGGGCCCGATGTACGAGGTCTGCCGCACCCGGATCCAAAAGCATGACCTCAGGGTGGCTGCAGCCACCCTTGTTTTAGGAAATGGCCCCTGCTTGACTTTTAGAAACAGCAGCAACACTTGACTCCTTGACGGGAGAAACCTCCCACACCTGTATCCCAGGTGACGTCCCCCAGCACCAGTTTTTCCTTCGGCAAGTCACAGACAGTGCTTGAAAGAATGGTCTCTCCTGGGCTGCAGGAGCCTGGCGCCTCGAGGCAGCGCTGCGCCTGCTGCGACAAGGCTTCTTCCCGCCGCGTAACGCCAGGGCTGCTTGCAGAGCCTCAGGTTTTACACGTAGCAGCCGCAGGCTGCGGCCCAAGGCTATCGCAGTGCCTACCCCTCTTCTCCCCCACCTGCTTCCTCCCCTTGCTCGAGCAGGCTCTGGCGTAACAGCGGCGGCGGCCCTTCAGCCGCCCTTTGGAGGCAACGCCGCTCGCTCGGTGCCTGGTCGCCAGCTTTACAGAGGCCTCTCTGTTTCGGCTGTGGCGGAGCTGCGAGCGCGTCGGGGCTTGGGGAGGGCAGGTGCGCTGCTAAAATGCACGAGCTCCCCCACTGCCTGCAGCTGGCCCACGCTGGCGCTGGGCTGTGGCCGTGGCACTGCTCGCAGCCGCTTTCCCCAGGCTGAGCAGCCCCTGCAAACCCTGCCGACGGTCCCGCACACGGCGCTGCCGAGCTGCGGAGCAAAGCCCCTGCAGAGACTTGCGTCTCCTCCCGGGCAGCAGAGGGAGGACGCTGCCGAACGGCCTCCAGAAATGCCAGGCTGGGCAATGGCAGTGGGGGGCCTTGTGCCTTTGCAAGCCCTGGCGTAGGCCCCACGGAGGCTGCAGGGGGCTGAGCTGCCAGGCAAGGAACCACCATCTTATACCCAGGGTGGCTGCGGGCTCCCCCTGCCAGCCCACGAGCCTCGCTGGGCTGAGGCCTTTGCTCAGCAGGGGTGCGACAGCTTCAGGTCTGCGCTGGTCAGGGCGGCCACGTGCCCCTTCTGCCCTCTCCAGGCGGAGCAGGCCAAGGGAACCCGTGTGATGGGCGGTAGTGCAGGAGCCGCGAGAAGGCTGGGCTCAGCCGCGGGACATGGCGCCTGCAAGGTGCCCAGCATGAGAAGAGAAGGAGCCCAGCAGGACACCAGAGGCTCCCAGGCCACCAACAACTCACAGGTGCTCTGCTATAGAGATGCATAGCTGGGAGCTGGGCAAAACTGGCCTTTGGGGTAATTGGGCTACCAAGGAACACGTCTCGACCGTGTGAAAGACACCTCCTAGTGTAAATCAGGTTGTAAGGGGAGCTGCAGAGCAGTGAAGCAAGAGCAAGGCGTTAAAGCGTGCTTGCAAGGGCCTAACAACAGCGCCGAGTGGACGCCAGCCTCTGCGGCAGGCGACCACCAGCATCAACACTGGATTGCTTGAGGAGACCTCATTCCCAGCCAGCAAGCCCAACACCAAGGATTTGTCTCTGCCGCCATGGTCATCAGTGCTAGGGTAAGGCCAACATAAGACCACCCTTCCTCACTGCGTCCCCACTGGCCCTGCCCTGCCCCCCACCCCGGGCACCTCACAACGGGGCTGTTATCGCCACGGGAACACGGATGCTTCCAAGGTTCCGTCCCACAGTGTCTCCAGTGCTGGCCACGGAGCGACAAGGTCAGGTGTGTAGCAGGGCCGGCCAGCACCAGGGGCCACTGATGCTCGGGAGAAGATGCAGGGGAGCTGCGCGCGGACAGGAGGGCCTGCGTGATGGCTCAGAGGGATGGCCCAAATCCACTGCAGGCCAGAGCAGGCTCAGGCCAGATTTCAGTTTTCTCTTTTCTCCAGTTTTCACTTTGCCCCCACGCTGGAAGATGGACTGCCGGTGGGAAGGAGGCTGCTGCGGGCAGGCCTAGCACTGCCTGCACTGTGCATCACCTGTCCCGGGCAGAGAGAGGACAAGAGGCCCTGGGGCCAGAGCCCGCTGGCTTCATGGCCTTCCCTGCAAATGCCTCCTTTTCTCTTGCAGGCTTTGGAGACGGACTGCATGGCTGGCTACGGCATCCCAGAAGCGATGGACTGGGAAAGCTATGGCTGCAGTGGCCAGGTACTGCCCCCGCAGCCAGCTGGCTGCACGGGGACAGATGGGGCCTTGGTTTTCCAAGAGCATCCAGAGGGGATCCTGGCAGAGGTGCTTGCCAGCCTCTTGGAGAGGAGCTGGCCTCGCAGAGGCCGGGGGGCAAGTGGGACAGCTCCTGCAGCTGTGGGGGGGGAGGAGGAGACACGTGCCTGGCACCAGGGCCCTGACGCCTCCCAGGCCCTCTCCCAGCTGCACGGAAGCAGTTGCAGCACCAGGCAAACCCCAGCGAACAACCATCCACACGTGCCTTGCAGCCAGTGACAGAGGCAAACTCTTCAGGGCAGTTCCTAGTGGAAACCTTTCTCCGGGCTCCCTTGTGCACAGTCTTCTGCAGCGCGGGAAGAGGGACTGCTGGTGGGAGAGAGCCCGCTCCAGGCAGACAGCACTGCCTGTGCTGTGCACCGCCTGCCCCGGGCAGGGAGAGGACAAGAGGCCCTGGGGCCAGAGCCTCTGGCTTTGTGGCTTCCCCTGCCAAAGCCTCCTTTTCTCTTTCAGGCTCTGGGCACCAACAGCCTGGCAGGCTGCAGCCAACCGGAGCCCATGGAGTGGGAGAGTTACGGCTCCAGTGGCCAGGTATTCCCCCTGCTGCCGGCTGGACGGGGACAGATGGGGGCCTGACCTTCCCTGTTCCTGTTGTTTCTGGGGTGAATTCCAAAAGCAGCCAGTGGGGATCCTGGCAGGGGTGTCAGGGAGGTCTCGCAGGCACGGGCGCTGGGGCAGAGCTGCCCAACGTGCAGCAGCGGCAAAGCCCTCGGGGGCTGGCTGCCTGAGCCCTCTCCCTGGCTGTGGCCTCAGGTCTGCACGGGAAGCCTCTGGCGGCGCGCGACTGGCAGCAGCTCTCCTCGGAAAGAGTCTGGGAAGCCAGGAAAGAGGCTCTGTTAATGCTGGGATGCCCCCAACACATTCCTTTCCCCTAAAAATGCCTCCTTTTCTGTTGCAGGCTAAGATGTCCTTCACCCTGGCTGCTGCTAGGAAGAGCCGTGCTTCCTCAGGCCTCTGTCTATAGCTCTTTCCTCAATTACGTAGATTTTTAGTGAAGAGAATGTTGTGTTGTTGTGTTTTTGTGTTTTTTAAATATATATTGATGTGTAGTTCTTTAAGTGTTGTGTGTTGTTTTTAAGTGAGCTCCAGTCACAAAAAGCATGCAGACTGTAGGTATGTTTGTTGAGCTTTGCTAAATAGCTGCATGATTTCAGCTATCATGTGCAGGTGAGGTCCCGAAGAAAGGTATCTGTAGGACTCCCCTTGAAATGTGGGTCTGGGGATGCCTGAGGGGGGGAGATCGACAAGCCCTATCCCCCGGCGTACCTCTGAAGCTTTCAGGATGGCTGCGAGAACATTTACCCACAGTCCACACGCCCAAGTCAAAGGGAAGCTGTAGGGCCCAAAGGACGTACAGCCTTGAAAGGCAAAGGCGAGCTCTCAGAGACTCGTGGTGAATACATGGCTCGGCATGGGCTTGGAAACCGTCAGGAAAGGCCTTATGGGGGGGGGGGTACAGTTTCCCAGGAGGGTCCTCGTGAAGAAATCGCCTGCTGCCAGGAATCGCGCCCGTGCTGGAGACCATGATGGCAGCTGCTACGTCCCTATGCAGTCACCGGGGACTGGAACCAAGTGACCAAGGGAGGTCGTCCCCGTTCCTCGGCGGGTGTGGGAGTTCATGTGTTGGGGCCCGTCTTGTCTGCTTCAGTTGCGTGGCACTCATGTCCCAGGGCTGCGACCAGGCTTTCCCGTCCCTTGCAGCAGCCTGCTTTCTCCTCCTCCTGCCTCCCGGCTGCCGGGGCGTCTGGCTGGCTCTCCAGCCCACGGCTCTGTGCTGAGCCGCCTCGGATTTCCTCTCCCAAAGAGCTCGAGGAAGGGACGAGCTGACCACTGCACGCAAACGCTGGGCGAGAGGAGCTGGCGGGTGCAAGGAAGGCGGTGTCCTTCCCCTAACTGAGCAGGAAGAGGTCCCAACAGCTTTGACTGAGTCTCGTTCCAGTTTTGTGTGGTTTGGGGGGAATTCGGGGGCTCGCCCTTCACCGCTCGGTGCCTGCCAGGAAGAGGGGTCTTCGGGGAGGGCGAGGTGTGGGGCAGCACGGAGTGAGCCAGAGCAGCGTCCTGGTCGGCAGCGCTGCCTGCGCATGTCTCTGAGCACCCATTTACTGGCTTGGGTGCTCTGGCTGGTGCTTGGGAAAGGCCAAGCCCTGGGCACACATGGCCGTGCCCGGGGAAGGCCTGGCATAGGCTAGTCAAGGGCTGGCTCGGTCTTGCTCTTGAACTCTCCTGCAAGCCAAGGGCAGGCCAGGGCTGCAGGCCGGCCCCGCGGTGGCCTCGCAGCAGCGGGGCGATGGTGCGGGAAAGCGGCAACGCAACAGTGCGCGGTTGTGCTGGTAGTGCCAAGCGCTGGGAGACCGGCTGCGGCGAGCAGAGCTGCGTGCCGCTGGAGCGAGAGGTGCCAGCGGAGGGTCGCAGCTGCAGAAGGGCTCTTGATAGGAGCCATGGAGCATTATCTCGCTGCTGGCCTCCGAGACCTAGACGGACTGCTGAGTGCGGAGGAGAAGAGGGGCAAGGTGCGTGCTGGACGGATGCAGAGGGCTCAGCTTGGGAGCCGGCGACCACGCAGGGCTGCTCTGGGGCATGCGGCAGTGCGGAGGGAAGTGGCAGCGATAGACAGAGGGCAGTGGAGGCTCTCCGGGGGTCCTGTCTCTCTGCCCGTGCTGGATTCCAGCTCGGCAGACGGCAGGGGTGGCGTGCAAGGACACAAGGGCTTTGGTCTACAGGCTTTGGAGCTGTAGGGAAGGAGGCGACGAAGCAGAGAGCTGCTGTGGAATAGGCCACTCTTTGCACTCTCCTTGGGCTCTTTCAAGAGCATTTCTGGTACGTGCTGGGCAAGAAGCCTCTTGAGATGGTGGCCCGAATGCCCATGAGCGTCTCTGTCTTTTTAGCTCGGGCGCAGAAGACAGCAACTCCGAGTAGGATGTCCTGAGCTGCTGGATATCCCGCTCGGGGTCAAACTCCCGTTGCTGCCTGGCTCCAACGCTGTCTCCTACCGGACCGAGCTGGGGGAAAAGGTAAAAGCAGGGCAACGGGGGAGGAAAAGTCCCTCCTTTTGCATTATCTCCTTGCCCAGACCCATTGAGCAGCCTGCAAAAGAAAGAGCCTTTCACAGAAATCAGCGTGGCGACGTGCTGTAGAGTGGGAGCTGCAGTCCTTAAATGAGGCAGGCCTCAGTGGGCAAAGCAAGCTCCGGGCTCCGTGCCGCTGACAGAAGGCAGGAGTTGCAAAGAGCAGGGCCCGATACCGGCCACAGGTCGGCAGAGCGTCTCCCACTGCTGCTCTCTGCCCGTGCACGAGCTTGCCAGAGCCAACGCCAGCCTGCCTTGTGGCGCCGTGCAAGCGTGCCGCTCATGCCCTGCGTGCAGTAGGCAGCAAGGCGTCCAGGTGCTGGGGGAAGGGCTCCTTCTGGCAGGGCCCGAGATGTGAATCCAGGCTCTGCAGGCAATACTCTCAACCTCGGAGGCTTGAAAGCACTACCCTATGGGCTGACAAAGCTCGGAAGTCTCTTTCTCTCTTTCCTGATCTCTCCTACCCTGCTCATGCTGCGGACGATACTTTCTGCAGCTTCACCAGCCATCCAGTTATTTCAATCTGGGAGATCCATACTGCCGCTCCCTGAGCTCCGAGTACAACAGTCTGCACGACCCACATTTGCGAGCCTACTACCACCGCAAAGGCAACCTCCGGCGACTAAGGAGAGGAGGTTACATCACCAGCGACGGCAAAGTAGGTTGGACATCAGGGTGAGAAGAGCAGTTTCCATCGGAGGGGCAGCGGCAGGTTGCCAGAGCGCTTGCTGCAGCCGCTTCTTGCGGGTGGAGGGCGCAGGGCTGCTGGGCTGATTTCCCTGGGGGCAGAAGGAGCCCAGAGCCCGCTCCGGGAATTCCCACTCCTGCTCTTCCAAGGCTGTGCCGCGCTGCCTTGGCGCCGACGGAGCAGCGGGCGTGTGGGCTGGCGGCGGAGCGAGGGGCGCTGCTCCCCGCTGGCTGGCTGGCTGGCTGGCTGGGAGCAAAGCCGCCAGCCGCTGGGCAGGGCAGGCTGTGCAGGGGAGCAGCTCCCGCTGCCTTAGCGCTCTTTGGGGCAAGGCAGGCTGCGGAGTGAGCGTGACAAGTGGTGGCTGCTTTCTCCCCCTCATCTCGCCATAGGTCGTTTGCACCCTGCGGGAGTTCAACGAGTACAGGCAGTACCTGACCACGCTCAAGAAAGAGGCTGACAAAATGTGCCGTCAAGAACAAGTACGTAAAGCTCAGGGTTCACAGGGCTGGGGCTGGGGGCGGGCAGGAAAGTCATCCCCCAGCGCCTGCCGGCAGTGCCGAGGGAAGTCCTTCTCTCCTGCCCTGGGTGCGCGGCTGAAGCAGAGCGCTGCTCTGGGCCAGCGTGAAGCCTCCACACGCAGGTGCGTGAGAGCATGTTGTGGCAAAGGGGAGCTAAAGCCTGCTGTCAACTTTCAGCAAACGCTTCGAGAACAACCGGCAAAATTAAAGAATGCCCCCGAACTGCCGCAAGGCATGGACATTTCTCGCCTGCGAGAGCGGCTGCTGTGGGAGCAACGAGAGAGCCTGAGAGCTGCAGAGCAGGACGTGAGGGCCAGGTAAGAGGCAGCACAAGGAAGGCTTGCGCTCGGAGCGGGCCCGTGGCCCTTCGGCAAGGTGCTGCCTGGGGCCTTGTGTTCCAGGAAAGTGCCCAGTTGCTGCGTGAGCAGAGGCTGGTTGTGCCTAGAGTGGTGCAAGCAGTGCCTGGAGGCTGGCAAAGGCAGCTGGAAGCTCTTTGGGGCACTGGAGCCGGGAAGCCCAGAGCAGGAGGAGGGCAGGGGCTGAGCAGGGAACGGTCTGGGCAAGACAGCTCCAGGCGCTCTCTTTCAGGCATCTGTATGTCTCTTGCAAGGTATCTCGCCAGGACTGCGGAGAGCATGGAGAAGCCCGAGGCTCCTGAAGAAGACGCACGCCTCCCCCAGCCGGCTGAGCAGGAGCAGGTGCGCCTGGCACTCTCAGTGGGCTCTTGTGCTCTCAGACTCCGCCACTCAGCACAAATCCCTTAGCTGCACCACGTGTCCCCCACGGTCCCTGTTGCTGGTTTCTCGTGTGGCGAGCAGCCAAGCATGCAGCGTCCCTGAGGCCAGTAGTGCCGGTGCTTAGCCATTGGCGGGTTGGTTTCCTCCTGCAGGAGCTCAGAGGTTAGCTTAGAGAAGAGCCTGCTGTTGCCCGATTCTCATTAGCGGGGCATGTTAAATGCTGCCCGGCTCCATCCTGTGGCACAGCCTGACAGGCAAAGCATGACAGCAGCTGGGTGCTGCAGGAAGAAGGACTTTGCACAGGTGGCTAGAGCGATTGCAGCAACCCTTTTGGATCGCTTGGGGAAGCGTTTGGTAGGCAGCCCATCAGACGCCTCTGAGGCCAGGCTGTCGGCCAGGCGGAGGCAGCAGCGCGTTGCCGGAGGAGCCACGCGAGCTGGCAAATGGGGAGAAAGCAGAGCGAGGCAAGCTGAGGTGGCAGGCTATGACGGAGCATCTTCTCTGCCTTCTCGGGACCAAATCGCCACAGATGCTGTTGAGCGTGTTGCAGCCACCTTGCAATCCTTCGTAGCTTCCCAATTTGAACGGCACTTCCAGTGCAAATTTTCTGACATCCTGAAGCTGCCCCTTGAGGCTATTTCCAAGAGAGAACCGCAGCCACCCCAGACACCTGTCTCCACCCAGGTCACAAAAGAAGGGCAAGGATCAGCTAGTGCCTCTGGACATCGGACACCAGACGCCACAATGTTGCCCCTGCTGCAACCTTTGCAAAATGTTGCTGCTGTGTTGCAAGAGAGTAGCACACTTGCAAGGCGTGGCATCCAAAATGCCACTTCCAACGTTCAGCACCTCCATGCAGAATTAAAAGCGTATGCGGAAATGATTGTCCGTGATGCTCTTGACACTCTGAAGAAGGAGAAGAAGTGGTTAGAAAAAGAAATGCATGCCAAGGCAAGATGCTTTGAGGACACTTCAGAAGAAAGCACCGAGGAGAGTGAGCTAGTGGAGCAGCTAGTAGAGCAGTGTGGTCGCCCTCTGAGCACAGCGGCTTCAGGAGGGAACTGTGGAAGGCGGGTCGCAAAAGAGCCCAGACCAAGAGGTGGGAAGGAGAGCTCTCTGGGCCAGGGCTTTCTAAGGCCGGAAGAAAAGAAAATCCCTGCTAAAAAATTACACAAGCATCCAGCAGGCATGAAGCTCCCGCCTATCACCATCCCCGGAATGGTCATGCCTTCAGAGGACGAAGCAGAATCTGAAGAATCTCAAGAGGAACTGTCACCTAATCTCCTCCCACCTGTCCTGCAAAGCTCCGAGCAAGATGCTCAGAGCACACCAGAAGGCGTGCAGAAGCCCCTCGATCACCCCTCGGCACCCACATCAAGACCTTGTGCTCCAGTGCTGGAAAGCCAACCTCAAGCGAGGCCCAGGAGCACGCGAGACACCTTCCCCCCCACGGGCCAACAGTACTGCAGGCAGCCCGTCCCTCCATCAGCTCCAAAGCCCCCTTCCCAGAGAGGGGCCCGGCGGAGAGCCACGCGCGTAAAGCCTCTGACGGGCAAGAGCGAGCCAGGCGAGTGCTGAGAGAGGCCACTGGCTGGGTGGCTGCTGGGGGCTGAGCTGAGGAGGTGTGTGGCTCCGGCCTTCAGAGCTGCTCTCACACCGGTGCTGAGAAGCAACGGCCAGCAAGAGAAGCGAGGGAGTTTGCTCAGCCTCTTGAACAGTCCGTGGGGAAAAGAACATGCACAAAGCACATGGCAGAGGGCTGCGCTCCACCTCCCTCCTGCTGCCTTTGCCGGGCCGGGGAAGGCTCGGCACCCTGTGGCGCTCATGGCCCTGTCCTTCCCTGCCTGCCTCCCTCGGAGCCGCAGGGGCTGCCGATGGTGCGACTCGCGCGTCAGTGCGGAAGAGGCCTCACCGCGTGGCACAGCCCCTCCGGCTGCCCTCCCAAGGATCTTCCAGCATAGCTGCTGCCCAGAGCCGCAGAGCCCCCGGGGAGCGGAGCCCCCTGCCCCCCCGCGCCTCCTCCCTTCCCCGCGCCTCCCCAGCAGAGAATAAAGGCTTTACTTCCAAGCGCTGCTCTTGCCTCCTGGGATTCTTTTGCTGCTCTCGTGATTTACAGCTCATCACAACAGTCACCAGCAACTCCTCCAACAGTGGGACAAGACCTTATGCCTAACTGGCAAGGCAGAGGAGTGGGAGTTTCTCTTCAACCAGCCACAACGAGTTTTCTCACGTGGACTGGGAAGGCCTGGGCTATCAAGGAGTCATCAGGGAAGGAGAGGCGCCTCCCAGCGCTTGCCCTCGCCTCTGTGTTGCTGAGCTAAGTTCATGTGCCTAGGTTAGGGTGCCTGTGGCACGAAGACTGCTGTGCTTCAGAGTTCTTGTGAAATGTTTCCATGGCCAGCAGTCGATTGCCTTCCGTAAATTCAGTGCAGCAGGAGCCTTGCGGCCCACCGCAGTTGCCGAGAAACCACAGAAAATCGACAGGCGAGAACAAGTACGGCTCACACTTCACACTCAGAGTGTGGAGGGTTGGGGCTTTTCTTGTTTTCTCTCCAAAAGACACAGAATAAAGGTGAGATGAGCACTGCTGCGGTGGGCCAGGCATTCTGGCGTGGACGTGACTGCCAGGCTCAGAGCTGAGATAGCGCAGGGCACGGGGGTGGCGAGAGGCAGGAGAATCGTCCCCAAGTAGAGGAGTGCCGAGGGAACCCTTCTCTCCTCCCCCGGGTGCCGGACCACTGTGCTTGCGCAAGCAAAGTTTGCATCCTGAGGGAAGAGGCGCTCCTTGTAAAGACAGTGGCGCAGCCTGTGTTTGGAGCCTTGGAAAGGCAGGTGGAAGCTGTTCCGGTGGCTTGAGCAAAGAAGTGGGAAGGCCCATGTGTGCTGAGTATTGGGAGGCCGGCTAAGCTTGCTGAGCATCGCTGTCCCGTCGGCCCTGGGCCACCCCCTTGGGCCCAAAGAGAGACCGCCTTCCTCTCTGGGCAAGTGCCTGGGCTCCTCCTCCCTGGGTTGTCTGGGCTGCTTAGAGGCCAGGAAACGGGCACGTCCTCTTCCTGGCACCCCCAGGCTGCTCACAGTCCCATACTGCAGTGAGTCAGCCCCTGCCAAAGAAATCCTTGTGTTTCTGCTTAGAGGCACTTGGAGGCTTCTGTGGCCTCTGGGTCTTTCCTCTGCACCAACGGCATGGGCCGTCCCTTCCTGCCCACGCGTGCCAGCAGGACAAAATGCTTCTGGTTTCTGCAAGGAAGAGCTGAACGCCACGCGACGGAAGAGCTGCAGATGGCCGAGGACGGCCAATGCCTTTTGCAAGTGGCAGCGGGCCCCTCTCCTTTGGCTGCCTTGCGAGGAGAGTGCCCCTGCCGACAGGGGCCGACGGAGGGGGCACCTTCCCTAGCTGCAGCCTGCCAGCATGCGGCTTCTGCCGCTCGCGCCTCCTGCCAGGCCAGGTGCTCTCCTGCCCCTTTCCTCGGTGTCCGGGCAACAGCCGCACCCGGGAAGCAGCAGCCCTGCCGTGCCCGTGGCCTCCTTCTCTCGCACGCCCCTTCTGGAGCAGCATCGCCTCTCGGCAGCTTCTCTCTGCCCCTCCCTGGGGACTGCTGCTCTCGGCGGTGGCCCTTGACTCCCTGGCACAGAGGCATTGCTTCCCCAAATCTCCCTTGCCCTCTCCCACAACAGCAGCAGCAGCAGCAGCAGCAGCAGTGCTACCGCTGCTCAGTGCCTTGCCCTGCTGCTAGGGCGGTGTGCACGCCAGGGCATGCAAACAGCCCCGCCGCACCTGCAGAACCATCCCAAAGTCGGTGGAGGACATTTGGCGCCCGAGTGTTGCAGGGAGAGACAAGGAGCCGTCAAATCGTCCTGCGGAAAAGGGCTTTATTGCAGAGAAGTTACACGGGCGTAAATCCAAAGTCCCCCTGCTCCTGGTCCGAGGCTCCCCGGGGCCCTCAGCGGGGAGGTCAGTGCTAACCACAGACAAGTTCCCACAGGTAGAAGCACACTGCCCGTCCCGGCAGGCTTCCCGCTGTTACAAGGGGATGAGGATGCCGCCAAAGGCGGGGTTGGGGGGGGGGAGGGGTTCCTTTCCTTTTTGTTCTTTCCTTTTTTTCCTTCCTTTTTACCTTCTCCTTTTTCCTTTCCTTTCCTTCGTCCCTTTTGTCTTTCCTTTTGTCTTTCCTTTTTTCTCTTTCCTTTCCCTTTTCCCTGTCCTTTTTTTCCCTTTCTTCTTTGGCCCCTTTCTTTTCTTCCCCCGCTTTTCTTCCCCTTCCTTTGCTTCCCCTCCTTCTCTTCCCCTCCTTTTTCTCCCTGCTTCCTTATCTCCCCCTTGCTAATCTGCCCCCTTATCCGCCTTGCTCATCTCCCCGTTTCTTTTCTCCCCGCTTTTCTCACCAGGTCTTCTCCCCATTTTTTCTTCCCCTTTTTTCCCTTCCCTTCTCCTCCCTTTTTTTCTCACCCCTTTTCCTCCCTTCCCCCCCCTTTTATCATCTTCCCCCTTTTTTCTCCCATCTTTGTCCCCCTTCTCTTCTTCCCACTTTTTCTTCCCTCTTTTCTCCCCCTTCCCCCCTTTTTTCTCCCCCTTTTAGCTCCCTTTTTTCCTCCCTTCTTTGATGTTCTCCCCATTTCTCCTCACCTTTTTCTCCTCCCTTTTTGTTCCCCCTGCTTTCCTGCCCCCTTTCCTCTCCACCTTTTCTCCCCCTTTTTTCTCCCATTCCTGTCCTCCCTTCTCTTCCCCTTTTCTCTTCCCTCTTTTCTCATCTCCCCCTTTCCAGCCCCCCTTTCCCCCCCACCTTTGCTCTGCCTTTCTTTTCTCCCCCTTTTCTCTTCCTCCCCCCCTCTTTCCCCCCTTCTTTCTTCCCCCTTCTTTCTTCCCTTTTTTCTCCCTTTCTTCTTTCTCCCCCCCCTTTTCTCCCCCTTCCTCCCCCTTTTTCTTGTCCCCCTTTTTTCTCCTCAATTGCTCTCCCCCTTTTTCCTCTCCTCCTTTTTCTCCATTCTTTTCTCCATTTTTTCTACCTCTTTTTTCTCTCCCCCTTTTTTCTCTTGCTTTCTTATCTCCCCCTTTTTCCTCCCCTTTCATCTTCCCCTCTTTTCTTCCCTCTTTTCTTTTCTCCCCCTTTCCCACCATTTTCCTCCCCTTTGTCTCCCATTTTTCTTCTGCCTTCGCTTATTTTCTCCCTTTTTTCTCCCCCCTTTTTTTTCCACCCCCTTTTTCTCTCCCCGCTTTTCTCACCCTTTCTTTTCCGCCTTTTCCTCTCCCCCTCCTCCCTCCCTTTTTTCTCCACCTTTTATCTCCCTTCTTTTTCTCCCCTCCTTTCTTTCCTCTCCATTTTTCCCCACCTTTTTTCTCCCCCCTTTTCTTCCCTGCTTTTGGTCCCCCTCTTCTTTGCTCCCCCTTTTTCTCTCACCCTTTCCTCCTCCTTTCTCTCTCCCCCTCTTTTTCTCCTGCTTTCTTTTCTCCCCCCTTCTTTCTTCCCCCTTTTCTCTCCCCTTTTCCTCCCATTTCTCTCCCCCTTTTTCTCTACCCCTTTTCCTTCCCCTTTTTTCTTCCCTCTTTTCTTAGCTCCTCCTTTCCACCCCCTTTTTCTCCCCGTCTTTGCTCTGCCTTCCTTTTTCTACCCCTTTGATTTCTCCCATTTCTCGCCCCCTTTTTTCTATTCCTTTCCCTTCTTTCCTTCCCCTTTTCCTTCCCCCTTCTTTCTCCCCCTTTCTTCTCCCTTTGCCCTTTCCCCTCCGCTTCTTGCCCCCTTGCCCCTCCTCCTTTTTCCTCTCCCCTCTCCTCTTCCCTTTTCTCTCCCTCTTTTTCCTCCTCACGCTTGCTCCCCCTTTTTTCTCTCCCCCCTTTTTGCTCTGCCTCTCTCCCTGCTTTTCTCCCCTTTCAGCTTCCCCTCTTTTCTTCCCTCTTTTCTTAGCTCCCCTCTCCCACCCCTTTTTTCTCCTCATTTTTCTCTCTGCCTTTCTTTTCTCTCCCTTTTATTTCTTTCCCCCTCCCCGCCTTTTTGCTATTTCCCCCTCCTTTCTCCCTGTTTTTCTTCCCCCTTTTTTCTCCTCCGTTCTTCTCCCTTTGCTTTTCCTCCCCATTTCTCTTCACTCTTTTCTCCCCCTTTTTTCCTGACACCTCTTTTCTCACCCTTTCTTACCTCCCCCTTCTTCTCCCTTCTTCTTCTCTCTCCATTTTTTCCCTCGCTTGCTTATCTCCCTCCTTTTTGCTCCCCTTTCTTCCTCCTCTCTTTGTTCCCCTTTCTCTCCCATTTCCACCCTCCTTTTTTAGTCCCCCTTTGCTTCTCTCTTGCTTATTTCCCCTTCCCCTCCTTTTCTTCTCCCTTTTCTCACTCTTTTTCTCCCCCTCTCTTCTTCCTCCCTTTTCTCCCTCTCCCTTTCCTCCCCTTTTCTAGCACCCCTTCATTTGGCCCCTTTTTTCACCCTTTTGCTCCCCTTTCTTTCTCCCCCCCCCCTTTTTTCCTCCCTCTTCCTTTTTTCTCCCTCTTCCTTTTCTCCCTCCTCTTTCTCCTCTTCTCTTAGCTCCATCTTCTTTGCTCCCTTTTCTTCTTCTCCCTTTTCTCCCCCTTTTTTGCCCTCACTTTTCTCTCCCCCTTCCTTTCTACACCTTTTTTCTCCCCGCTTTTTTCTCTTCACTTTCTTGCCCTACCCCTTCCTTTTCTTTCCCTTTCTTTTCTCTCCATTTCTTTTTACGCCATTTCTTTTCTCTCTCTTGGTTTTCTCTCCATGTCTTTTCTTTCTTTCTTTTCTCCTCCCTTTATTTGCTCTCCATTTCTTCTCCTTCTCCTTCCCTTTCCCTTTCTCTTCCTCCTTCTCTTTCTTTCTCTCTTCTTCTCCTTCTCCTTTGCTTTTGCCTTCGCCTTCTCCTTCTCTTTCGCCTTCTCTTTGTCTCCCTCTTTCTCCTTCTCTCTCTCCTTCTTCTTTTCCTTCTCTGTCTCCTCCTCCGTCTCCTTCTCTTTCTCGCAGCTCTCGCCGCTGGCAAGCAGCAAGCGGGAATGGCAGCAGCTCCCAGGAGGCTTATGGAGGGGCCCCGCGAAGCAGCCCGGCAGCTCTCCAGGGAGCACCTGGAGGACGGTGCGGGTGCAGAGGCAGCCGAGAGTGGTGCCGCCTCCATGGCAGGTGGCTTTTCCAGGGCCCCCTTCTCCATGCCCAGCTGTTGCTGACCATCCGCAACACTGGGCGCCCGGCTGGGGCCCCTCTGGCGCCTTCTGCAGCCTCGCCAGCGGCCCGGGAAGGACAGGGCTGCCTCCGAGAGGCTCCTGCGCAGCGTGCCGAGCTCCTTGCTCTGAGCAGGCAGCGGAGGAGCAGAGACGCAAGCGGCATTTCTGCGCCTCCCGCTGGGGCTTCTGCCTCTGGGCTGCTGCGTCTCAGCGGTTGGGGGGCCGCAGGCAGCTTCAGCCTCTGGGCTGTGGAGGGCAGAGGCGTCCTCCAGAGCAGCACCTGGGTGTGCTGTGGGGAGAAAGAGGCTGTCAGCTCCTTTTTCCTGGGCCTCTGAAGGGCCAAAAGGGCACTTTCCCGGTGGGAGCACGCAGCCCCGCACATGGCACATGGCACATGGCACATGGCACATGGCACATGGCACATGGCAAGGGGCAACCTTAGCAGCTATGGAGGTGAGGAGCAGTTCAGGAGGAGACCCAAGTGCCCGCGGGGGCAGTATCCTGCCCGGGGAGTGCAGCTGCAGTCCCTAGTGAGCAGCGCTGTGAAGAGCAGAGGGCTACAGAGGTTCAGCACGTGCGATGCCTTTTGTGCAGTGAGTCTTGTCATTGTGAACTTCTGGGAAGTGTGGCAGGAGGAAAGCACTGCCAGAAGGTCTCGAGCCCTCTGCCCCCCTCGGCATGGCCACAGGCACCTTGCGATCTCCAGCTGCACAACTGGCACCAGCAGCCCTGCTCGGTGCCAATGCTCAGTGCATCGTCCTACCTGCGGAGCTGCCCGTGTGCTCGGGTGCCTCCGGAGCTGCTTCAGGCACGCAGAGAGCTGTGAGCAGCTGCAGCGAAGAGCTGAGGTCGTCACACTCCTGTGGAGGAGATGCTGGGCTGCAGGAATGGCCCCATGCAGCAGCGACCGACCGGTGTCTGCAGGGCTTCGGGCCCTGCCACGTGCCCTCCCGAAGCTCCGACGCCTCCCGCCAGCACCCAGCCAGGGCCGGGGCAGAGGCAGCCCCTACTCACCTCCGCCGCAGTCAAGGCCTCCACGCTGCGGGCAGTTGGCGACCCCGACTAGGCAAGAGAGCAGAGAAGCCACGTGAGCAGCTGGTGGCGGGGGCCCTTCCCCAAAGCCCCGTGGCGCTCGGGGCGCAGCGGAAACCCCCGGGACACTTACGGGAGCGTCGAAGCCGACGGACTGGATGAGGAGCCGAAGGCAGGGCAGGCGGCTGAGCCGGGTCTCCTGGGCTCCTGGGCTGTGCCTGGGCACAGCGCAGGGACGAAGGCAGAGCTCGGTCACAGGCAGCCCCCTCTGCTCGCTGCCCCGACACCAGCCCCGCACCCCCACGCCACCCTGGCACAGCAGAGCTTCGTGCGGCGCTGGCTGGCAGCACCGCTCTGCAGCGCCCCCGGCCCCGCTGCCTCCGGGCCTCTTGCGTCGGGAAAGGGGCAGCGGCAGCTCGGGCTCCCCATCCATGCAAGCCAGGAGCTGTGGGGCCAGCTCCGGGCGCTGCTGTTCGTTTGCCGTGCCAAGGCGAAGCAGCTGCTGCCGCTCGGCCCCAGAGCTGCCCCGCGCAGGCGGCGTCCCTTTCGCCCACCTCCCGTGCTGCTGTGCTGCGGGCAGCTGCCCCGGCAGCTCTGCACCGCCTGCAGCCTTGACGCCGCCGCAGGCAGGCTGAGTTCCCCGGCAGGGCTCACCTGAGCATGGTGTTCAGCCACCGCTCCTTCACCTCCTGCGACCTGCAGCGAGAAGGACAAACAGCCTCAGAGCCCGCTCCTGCTGCTGCTGCTGCTGCTGCTGCTGCTGCTGCTGCTGGGGAGTGGCACAGGGCCCCAGACACAGCTGGCCTGCTTGGCACCGCTCCACACCGCCATGCAGCAGAGCCCCCGCTCGGTGTCCCCCCACAGTGTCGCTGGGCTGAGCAGAGCTGCAGGGTCGTGGCGGCAGTGGCGGGTGGCTTGTGCACGCCTGGAGGTGCCCGTGGGTGCGTCTGAAAGCGCAGCGGGGCCTCTGCTTTCTCTGCCGCAGCCGGGGCTGAGCCCCAGCAAGCCCGGAGAGGACTGAAGGCGAGCACGGTGCCCTGCACCCCCCCAGCCCTGGACGCGCCCCCAAGACTCACTGGAAGGTGACCACGCAGACCTTGGTGGTCCAGACCAGGACGAGGGAATTGGCGCATTTGAGGCCAAAAACGTCCTCCTCATCTTCGCAGCTGCACGCCGCCTCGTCCTTCCCGCACAGCACTCACAGGTCGCTGAGAGGCACCCGGTGCTTGAGGGGTCCCGAGGGTGGGCGGAGGGGCGGGGGATAAGGGCGGGATGGAACGGAATCGCCACAGGGTTAAACCTCACGGAGCGCTGCACCTCCCCGGCATGCCGGGAGCAGTAGTCTTCCCGTACTGGGCTTCCTGGCGGCCATGTTTCTTTGCGCGGCATGCCGGGAGCAGTAGTCTTCTGTCATCAGGCTTCCGGGCGGCCATTTTAGCCTGAACAGCACGCTGGGAGGTATAGTCTTTTGGCAATGGTTTTCCCGGTGGCCATTTTAGCTCTGCAGGGCATGCCGGGAGGTGTAGTCTTCCCATCCTGGGCTTCTGGGAGACCATGTTGTGCCGGCCGTGTTGTCCTCTGTGGCAGGCCAGGAGCTGTAGTTGCAGGTGCCTGTGCCTTCTCCACCCTTCAGCAGTGGCCTGTTGTGTTTGGTCCTTACTGGACATGTTTTGCTCATGCGAGAGTCCCTGTAGGTCACTGGGGACAGTGGAGTTTCCCTATTTTTCCCTCATACAGGTGAGGAAATGTTTTCCATCTCTGGTGTGACCAGGCAAGGTTGGCCCTTTTGGCAACGGGGAGGGCAAGGAGGAGTGTGAGGGGCTGTGCGGACTCCTGGTAGTCATAGCTTTGCTCGGGACTGGGGCTAGTTAGGCATCAGCTATGAGGAGCAGCAGTGGTGGGAGGGCTCGGTGCAGAGCTGTCCTGTTATGCAGCACAAGGGAAAGTCCTCAAGGAAATGTGATCAACACTGTTTCTCTCCAAGGACCCTAGAACAGCCTGAGAGACCCTGGAACAGCCACAGGTACCCCACAGCAGCCCCAGGGACACTGTGTTACTGCCTCCCAAGGTCATTGCATTCAGGTACCTTTAACCATGCGGAAAGAGCCTGCAGGAGGCTTGGGCACGGATACAGAGAATCCCCAGTTGCCTCTAAGGACCTGGAACTATAAGTATTTTCTTTACAAAGATGCAATCTCTTTGATGCCTTTGCTGCTGCTTCTGTGTTGCTCGGTGCCCAGGTCTACTATGTTCAGATCCACCCTTCTTCCTGCCCTCTGCTCTGTCTCAGCTGCTGGCCAGAGCAAAAGGGGTGTGCGGCTAAGCAGTAGGCCAGGGTGTCTCGGCTGCCTGCTATAGGACAAACAGGAAGGGGAATCGGTGACAGGAAATGAAAGTACATGTGGATGAGAAACAGCTGCTTTAGAGGACTAAGATGCAACTGAGATGCAACAGGGGCAACTGAGAGGAGTAGAAGTAATGAGGGAAAATGGTGATGAGGAAGATGTGTTGTTAGAGGCAGTACAATGGAGAAGAGAGGGAAAAATTGCTCCTATGATGAAATAAAAACTGTTCTTAAGAGATATTTGCTTTTTGCCCTTCAGGTTATGAATCTGCATGACTTCCTGAGAACTGTCCTGAGCATGTGGTGTTGCAGGTCATGACTGCCTGGGCAGTGATCCCCAACTTGTCTGCCAAGACTACACAGCAGCTGACGGCTGCCTGTGGAATGAAAGCAAAGGCCAACTTCTCAGAGGTAAGAGACAGGATCCAAACTGGAAGATTATGGTGGGAGAGTTAATGCCCCAGAATCTTCAGTTTTCCCCCTTGTCTTCCCAGGACTCACACATTTGCTCCCTAGTTCCCTCAGGACCTATCCATTTGCCTTTAGGTGTGCTCTAAGGCACTACATTTGTTCTCTTGTCCCTTAAGAAGTCTTTGTTTCTCTCTAGATCCTGCAAGATTACAAGGATCCCTCTGGAGCCCTTCTTCATGCCTGGGAGCCCTCTGTTGGCCCTCCAGCCCCTTTAGCAGCCCTCTATTCTGCTTTGGCCCCCTCCTTTGGCCTTTTAGTTTCCACCCACAGACCTCTCTTGGCCCTCTAGACCCCTTAGCACCACTCTAGTCCCCTCAGAACCCTTCCAAAGGCCTTTGTCATGCCCCAAAGCTATCTTGTGGTCCTTGAGTCCCCTTAGAACCCATGTAGTCTGCTCGGAACTCCTCTGGAGGCCTTTGTTGTGCCCCGGAGCCCTCTTTGGCCATCCACATCCCATAGGACCTCTTCTGTCCCCTCAGAGCGCCATTGGAGGTCTTTCTTGTTACCCAGTTTTCATTTTTTGGCCATCTAGTCCCATTAGGAGCACTCTAGTGTGTTCTGGACTATACTTTGGGCCTTCCTTGTTTCCCAGAGCTGTATCTTGGCACTCTAGATCCCTTAGTACCTCTCCAGTCCCCTCAGAATTCCTCTGGAGCTCTTCTTCATCCCCTGGAGCCCTCTGTTGGCCCTCCAGCCCCTTTAAGCAGCCTTCTATTCTGCTTTGGCTCCTCCTTTGGCCTTTTAGTTCCCCCTGCAGACCTCTCTTGGCCCTCTAGACCCCTTAGCACCTCTCTAGTCCACTTGGAATCCTTCCAAAGGCCTTTGTCATGCCCTAAAGCTGTCTTGTGGCCCTTGTGTCCCCTTAGGACCCGTCTAGACTGCTCAGAACCCCTCCTGACGTCCTTGTTGTGCCCCGGAGCCCTCTTTTGGCCACCCACATTCCATAGGACCTCTTCTGTCCCCTCAGAGCACTTCTGGAGATCTTTCTTGTTGCCCTGTTTTTATGTCTTGGCCATGTAGTCTCCTTAGGAGCCCTCTGGTCTGCTCAGAACCCCCCGTGCGGTGCTTGTTGTGCCCCAGAGCTGTCTGCTGGCCCCCCCCCCAGCCCCCTTTGGAACCCTCTAGTCTCCTCAGAAGCCTTCCAGGTTTCTTCCTTGTTCCCCAGAGTCATGTTTTGGCCGTGTAGAGCGCTTAGCACCCTTCTAGTGCATTCTGGACTACTCTTTCAGCTTCCTTCTGCCCCAGAGCTCTATCTTGGCCCTCTAGACCCCTTTGAACCCCTCTTGTTCCCCCAGAACCCCTCCGGAGACCTTGGTTGTGCCCCAGAGCTGTCTTCTGGCCCTCCACACCCTGCAGAACCTCTCTTGTCCCCTCAGACCACCTCCACAGGTCTTCCTTGCTCCCCAGTTTTTACTTTTTTGGCCATCTAGTGCCCCAGGACCCCTCTAGGGTGTTCCAGACTACTCTTTTGGCCTTTCTTGTTCCCTAGAGTTGTCTTTTGGTTTCTAGCTCCTTTAGGACTTCTGTAGTGTTCTCAGAATTGTTCCTGAGGCCTTTTTTATGCCCTAGAGTGCTCTTTTCATCATTCAGTTGCCTGAGCACCCCTGTTTTCCTCTGGGCCCCTTGGGAGGCCTTGGTTGTCTTCTTCTGGCTTCTTTTAGTTGCTCTCTAGTCTCCGTAAGAGATGTCTAATCTGTTCTGGATTCCTCTTCAGAATTTTGTTGTTCTGCACGGATCTCTGTTTGTCCTGTAGAGCCCTGAGGAGCCCCTTTATTTTACTTTGAACTATTCTTTCAGCCTTCCTTTTGTTCCCAAGCTCTGTTTTGGCCCTTTAGACCTTGTAGGACCCCTCTAGTGCCTTCAGAACCCCTTCTGGAAGCCTTTTTTGTGCCCTAGAGCCCCGTGTTGGTTCTCCAGTCCTCTTAGCACCCCTCTTGTCTCCTTGTGTGTCTCATTCATCTAGAGAAACAGAGCTCGTGTTCCCCTGGAGATCTACCCATTTTGCCCACTGATCCCTTTTTCTAATTACTCTAGCTATTATATAGGAAACATCTCTCTTTGGAAGTACTCACATTACAGAAGCATACATGTTCCAGGAGTTTATTTTGATATCTTGCTTTACCCTACTGGAAATGCCGCCCTGCTAGAACAGCTGTACTACATGCAGGCCTGAACCAATCACAGGACTGTGGTATAGTGTGCCCTTTATAGGTTATGTGGAACGTTGTAGCTTTCTTCCTAAGCATAAGCAGAAGTGATTTCTAGTTTTTAATGCAAAGGCTAGTGCTAGTTAGGGTAAAAAATAACGTACCTCCTGATATTATGGATACAGTATATGAAGTCTCAGTAACCAAGCAGATGGTCTGCTTCATCAAAGAGGTCTGTTTATCCTTTCTCTGCTCTCCATTCTAGATACCGAGCGGAAGAAAAAGCCTTGCTTCTGCCTAGCCCTGTGTATTTATGTGTGCCATTGGTCTTCCCCTCCCCTTCCAAGGGCTTGTGGGTGGGTCAGTGGGTGGGGTTAGGGTTACATAAAGCCAGGGTCTGGGGCCAGGGAGTTCATTCTGCTTTTGTTCTGCTATGGGAGCAGTGCTCTGGAATTGCCTTGGCAAATAACAGCATTTGAGGAAGTGAAGCTACCCAGGAAGATCTATTGCTGCCTTTGGAGAAGCAAAGACCTATCTTTAGTGTAAGAGCAAGGGGATGACTCAAGCTGGAGTTGTGAGCGTGCCAAAAAACTGCTTGTAGCAGGCAGGTTTTTTTCTTGGGTCAGTGTCTCAGTGTGGGGTGTGCAGGGGTGGAAGAGGGCTTGTGAATGTCCAGTTGTATCTTCTGTTACTTGTCAGTATTGTTATCTGGTGTTTTTGTGTTTACTGCAGAAGGGACACAGCTTCATCACTGGACTCTTTGAAGATGATCAGACTTGAAGAATTGTTTGTCCCTGTCGCAGACTGCAGACAAAAGGACACAGCAGAGGTTCTGGGAAAACATTTCCTCCTACATTTATACCCTTGTGGGGGGTGTGTGTGTGTGTGTGTGTGTGTGGTGTCTTTTTTTTAAGTATCTCCAGTAATTGGGATGTGTGTGAGGTATCGCTCTCATCAGCTAGTCTGATTTCTGGCTCACTTGGTAGATGTTTTGCTGCTCCTCAGAAATATTGTCAGCCCTGTTCAGGGAGAAACTGTGTGGGATTTTTGTGGTATGTAGACTTGCAGAAGAGTCCCGACTTTGTCTGAAGAGGGAAGGAAGCACCCTTCCACCCTGCAAGTGCAGTATGATGAGAAAAGAAGTCACGTCATTGGACTCCAAATGCAACTGAGTAAGCGCATGTGCCCCAAGGGCTCAGAAACTAACCTACACAAAGCTAACGAGCTCACCTCTTTTCCTGCCCGAGCCTCAGTGCTGGACTTCTCTGGACCGTGAGGAACCATCGGCAGTCTTGCCTGCCAGCTCCTTTGTTATGTCCGTGCCCCTGAACCCACTGCCACATGCTCTTTTGTGGCTCTGCTTCTGACCTCTACCCTGGCTTTTGGGGCTGTATGCTTTGCTTTTTCAGGTAGTGTGTGGGCCTTTTGCAGGAATGGTTGAGGATTTCAGGTGAGGTAGAATGGGTGATGAGAATGGTGTTTCAGTTGTTCTAGGGCTGGTCAGTGCTGCCTGGCAGCACAGAAACTTTGTTTTGTTTTTCCAGGTGCCATGGGCATCCCCCCAGGCACAATGTTGGAGTTTGGAATTGGCACAGCACAGGTGAGCAGAGTGCCCATGGGGCTTTGATGTAGGGTGCTCTTGCGGAGCTGACTGGCCTGGGGGGTGACTGCTTGCGTTCTGGTTTGGCAGGTGATGACGGCAAATGAGGTGACCAGAGGAAGATCAGAGAGGATGCAGCTGCCATTGAGGATGCCTCTTGAGGATGGATGTTGACCCAGAGCACTGCAGAAGCTAAGTTGAGGGGCCACGGGTATAGATGTGTCTCGGCTGTGTGTGTGCTGACAGTGTAGTATGGGCTCTTCTGGATGAGTGCTGTGTGTGAGGCAGAGACAGTGGGTGTGCGTGGCAGAAGGTGAGGGTGTGCTAGGCAGGGCAGCTCCAACCTGCGTCTGTGTTGTGTAGTCTATGTGGTGTGTGTTGTAGCTGGGGTATCTTTTGCTCAGGTCTTGTTCCTCGTGCTCAAGGAGCACAGCCCACACTGTGCAGCACTAGCGTGGTAGGCACCTGTTGACTTTTGCTTGGTCTGACTCATCAGCTTTGTGCCAATGGATTGTGTCCCTTTCTGTGCAGTCAGCTAAAAGCAGCGGTCTGTCCCACTGGCTTTGCATTGTAGCTATTTGTTGCCAGTCATCTTTGCAGCCATTTTTGAGATCCTCTTGGCCATTCTTCTTCCGTGTGTTTTTGGTGTTCTTTCAGGGTTTTCTTCCCTGTGTTGTCATGAACTCAGGTCTTTCTTGCTGGCCTCTTGTGCATCAATATTCCTGACTTTGCCAGCCCCTTTCCATCATGGGTGGTGGCGTTTGACTCTCTTCTGGGCTTGCCCAGAGCATCAGAGCCATGTGGTTGTGGCCTCATAGGGCTTTCTGGCTGGCAGCGTCTTATGTGTAGGAATAGTTGTTTTTGTGTAGGGTTTTCCTTTGTGTCTGTCTGATATTCGTGTGTGTCTGTCTGTCTGGGGCTGGAGCTGCCTTGCTTGTGGGTTTTAGCTATGGTAGTGTGCAGGGGAGAGTAGTGATGGAATGGTGATTAGTCAGCATCTGTGCACTCCACTTTATGGTGTGTGTGTTTTATTTTATTTTTTGTAGATGTGGCGCAGCAGTTGGAGTGCCTGAGGGAGATGGAGGAAGAAAGGGTCATGCCCCTAGGAAGGTGAGCTAGAGAGTTGTTGCTGGAAGCAGAGTATTGTGGTCAGCAGTTCCCTGGTTAATTTTTGCTTTGTGCTTGTAGGTGTGGAGGAATGTGGAGAGTGGGTCGTTGGTGTGCGGGAGGAGCACAGCAAGGTGAGTGTCGGTCTGAGAGTGGTGGCAGAGCCTAGCATAGGGCTGTTGTCTCATTGGTGCTGTCCCCATTGCCCACTGCTGTTCTGGTTTTACAGGTGCATGACAGGCCTTGGCATGGTGGCCCATAGCATGGTAGTTGGGATGGGTGAGCAGAGCAGGTGAAGGTGTGGGAGCAAATGCTTGATGTGGGTGGGCTGTGGTTTTGCAGGCGTGACCTGAGAGCTTGCTTTCTCTTTGTATTTGCAGGTTTTGCAGGAAGTTGTGGAGAGGAGAAGTTGAGTGCTGACAAGAGCCTGAGCAGGTGAGAGGGGGCGCTTGTTGGGTCAGAGGTTTATTGTGCCGTGGGTGGTGTTGGGCTGCCTGTTGGTGATGTCTTTTGCTCTGCTTTTTCAGGTCCTGTGTGGGCCTTTCCCAGGCATGGCTGAGGATGTCAGGTGAGCAGATTCCTGATGGGTGTTGCGGGGTTGGTGAGTATTTCCTGGCAGAAGAGTCACTTTGTTTTGCTTTTTCCAGGTGCTGCAGGTGTCCTCCCAGGTGCAATGTTGGAGTTCGGGATTGGTGCGGTGCAGGTGAGCGGAGCGCCCATGGCACTTTGGTGATGGGTGCTCTTGCGGACGAGGCTGGAGCTGACTGGCCTGGGGGTGACTGCTTCTGCTCTGTTTTGGCAGGTGATGAAGGTGAATGTGGTGACCAGAGGAAGATTAGAGAGGATGCAGCTGCCATTGAGGATGCCTCTTGAAGACAGATGGTGACCCAGAGCACTGCAGAAGCTAAGTTGAGGGGCCACGGGTGTTGGTGTGTCTTGACTCTGTGTGTGTGTGTGTGTGTGTGTGTGTGTGTGTGTGTGTGCGCGCGCGCACATGTGTGCTGACAGTGAGTGTAGAGTGGAGGGCTCTTCTGGATGAGTGCTGTGTGTGAGGCAGAGGCAGTGGGGTGTGCATGGCAGAAGGTGAGGGTGTGCTAGGCAGGGCAGCTGCAGCCTGTGTCTGTGTTGTGGTGTAGTCTATGTGGTGTGCATTGTAGCTGTGCTATCTTTTGCTCAGGTCTTGATGTTGCTCTTGTTCCTTGTGCTCAAGGAGTACAGCCCACACTGTGCAGCACTAGTGCGGTAGGCATCTGTTGTCTTTTGCTTGACCTGACTCATCAGCTTTGTGCCAATGGATGGCGTCTTGTTCTGTGCAGCCTGCTAAAAGGGGTGGTCTGTCACTCTGGCTTTGCATTGTGGCTGTTTGTGGCCGGTCATCTCCGTGGTCCTCATCGAGGCCTCGTTGGCTGCTCCTCTTCTGAGGCCGCCCTCGTTTTGCGTCTTCCTGGCCTCCTTTCAGGGTTTTCTTCCCTGTGTTGTCACGTCGTTAGGTCTTTCTTGCTGGACTCTTCTGCATCGATCTGCCTGGCTTTGCCGGGCCCTTTCCATCACAGGTGGTGGCGTTTGACTCTCTTCTGTGCTTGCCCAGAGCATCAGAGCCATGTGGTTGTGGCATTGTAGGGCTTTCTGGCTGGCAGCATCTTATGCGTAGGAATAGTTCTTTTTGTGTAGGGCTTTCCTTTCATGTCTGTGTCTGATGTTTGTGTCTGTCTGTCTGTTTGGGGCTGGAGCTGCCTTGGCTGTGGGTGTTAGCTATGGTAGTGTGCAGAGGAGAGTAGTGCTGGCCTGGAATGTTGACTGGTGTTGGGTGTTGTGGGGTTGGTGAGTGTTGACTGGCAGAGGAGAAATGTTGTTTTGTTTTTTGCAGGTGCCGTGGGTGTCCCGCCAGCCACAATGTTGGAGTTTGGGATTGGCGCAGTGCAGGTGAGTGCAGTGCAGGTGGGGCTCTGGTGTGGAGGGTGCTCTTGCGGATGAGGCTGGAGCTGACTGGCGTGGGGGTGACCGCTTGTGCTCTGTTTTGGCAGGTGATGAATGTGAATGTGGTGACTGGAGGAAGATCAGAGAGGATGCGGCTGCCATTGAGAATGTGTCTTGAAGACAGATGTTGACCCAGAGCACTGCAGAAGCTAAACTGAGAGGCCACGGGTGTTGGTGTGTCTTGACTCTGTGTGTGTGTGTGTGCGCGTGCTGACAGTGAGTGTAGTGTGGAGGGCTCTGTGACAGTGTGCTCCTTTTCCCCCCCCCCCCACTGATGTGCTCTGTCCCCCTCAACCTGATTTCCCTGTAAACAGCACATATGTAGGGGCTAATTGAGCATGTGCCAACTAAGGCCTGTCTAGTATGCAAATATGACTATGAGTCAATCATTTCCCCCCCCCATAAATAGGGGGCAGGGTTAGGGTTATTTGGGGTAAGAGGGTAAGGGGGTTAGGGGGTTAGGGTTGCGTTAGGGTTGGGGTTTGGGGGGCGGTGCACATGTGCATGTGTGTGCATGTGTGTGTGCTGGGCTACATGTGTGCAAGTGCATGTGCATGTTTGTGCTGGGGTGTGCACTGGGGTGTGCATGCATGTGCATGAAGGGGTGTGCACTGGGGTGTGTGTGCATGTGCATGACGGGGTGTGCATGTGTGTGCATATGTGCACTGGAGGTGTGTGTGCATGTGCATGGTGGGGTGTGCGTGCATATACATGTCTGCATGGGGAGTGTGTGCATCTGCATGTTGGAGTGTGCATATGTGCATGTGTGTGCTGGTGTGTGTGTTCATGTGCATGAAGGGGCATCTGTGTGTGTGCATGTGTGCTGTGTTATATGCAGGCATGTGCATGTGTGCACTAGAGTGTTTTTGCAAGTGCATGATGGGGTGTGCATGTGTGTGTGCGTGTGCACTGGGGTGTCTGTGCATGCCTGCATGTGTATATGTGCACTGGGGGGGAACATGTGTTTCTTATGTGCCTGTGTCCACTGGGATGTGCAAGTTCGTGTGTGTGTGCGCACTGGCATGTGTGTTTGCTGCATGTGTGTGCTGGGCTGTGTATGTGCTTGTTCATAGTGGGTGCCCTTCATGTGCATGTGTGTGCTAGGGTGCACATGTGCACTGGTGCATGCATGTGCCTGTACATGTGTGCATTGCAGCGTATGCTTTCATGTGCATGTGTGTGTCACCAAAATCGGGAGAAAATGCTACACCAACGTAGCATTAAGAAGCAGACATTCTCTCTATTATGGCACCGGGTGCACGGGGCATAGCTCCACCCAACGTGCACCCTGTGTGCCTCATCATCTAAAGTTTCTATTGCTCTATCATATGTATATGCATTAAATTTCCAGGAATTATTATACATATTCATTCTATTTCCTAGAACTAATTATTACATTTACGTAATCCTTATGCATGTGGTCTGACTCTCTGGGGGTCTTCTGTGGGGGTCTCTGGTGGTCCCTAGTGGTGTCAGAAGAGGTGTCACTCAGCATCTTGCCATGAACTTTGCTCTACTTTTCCATACAGGGTCTCAACTTGGCCTGCTTCCTTGTCTGAGAAAAGCTGTCTCGGTCCTAATTTTGGCTCCAACTGGCTTCTGCTGGTTTACCTGTACTTTCTCAGGATGTATCAGTCCCAGCTGCACCTGTGTCCTTGGGTATGTTTGTCTGAGGCTCCTGTTGAGACTCCTTCTTGTCCGAGCTGGTAACAGTTCCCCCATTTCCCCCCACTTCCCTTTGAGACTCTTTCTTGTCTGGGCCTTTTGGTAGCATGTGCTGGGGTGCACATGTGTGCAGGGGTGGGCACGTGCATATGTATGTGGGTGTGTGCACCGGGGTGTACGTATGTGCATGCATGTGTGCACTGGGGGTGTGTGGGATGCAAGCAGGCATGTCTATATGTGCACAGGGGTGTGCATGTGTGCACTGGCATGCATGTGTGCACGGAGGGGGCCGTGCACATGCCTGTGTGTGCTGGAGTGTGCGTGTGCGCACATAAGCATGTGCATGGGGGTGGGCGCATGCATGAGCAGGCACATGGACGTGTGTGCGCTGGGGTGCGGGACTACGTGCGAACTGGTGTTTGTGCAGGTGCATTGGTGTGTGTGTGGGGGGCCTGGGCACATGCGTGGGGGGCAGTGCACGGACACACGCGTTGCGCGTGGGGCCGCCAGGGCAGCGTGCGGGTCTCGGCGCGCTCCCTGGGTGCACCGGGGGCCCCTGCCTCCCTCCGCTCTTGCGGAGGGGGAGGACGATGTAATCGGGGGTTCTGACATCATCATAGCTGCTCCTGACAGGCGAGCGAAGAATTAACAGGACTGAAGTTTGGCAACTGATATGCAAAAGAACTGATATGCGCAAGAACTGATGCATGCAAAGCTGTTGAACAGAGGAGTCAACAGGACTAAAGAAGTCTACCAACCGATATGCACAAGGATTGGTATGCGCAAGGCTGCGGATTGGAAGCGTTAACAAGACTGAAGAAGTTTGCCGCCTGGAATCTGCACGGACCCCTGCAGGGAGGGAAGAAACAATACGGAGGTGCTGTGGTCTTGCCTCGCTAGCAGGGTCCTCCCAAGCAGACAAACAAACAGTCCTGGGATTGTGAAACTCGCAGAGGTCAGCAAAAGCATTGTTTGCCCAGAGTCCCAGCCGTATAAAAAGAGACTTGGGAGTGAGGAGAGTCTGAGCAGGGACGGGAACGTGACCTGACCATCCTCTCCGGCTGGACCATGAGTATTCCCCCTCCTCCCCTTTTCCTGGGACACTGGGTTAAGGGAACTCCTCGAGGCTGAGAGTCCTCTCACTAAGAGAGTGAACAAGAAAGCTTTCAAGCAGGGATAAGCAGTCCTTCCAATGAAGAGCGCAGTAATCGACGGTTTCGGGTTATCCTTTCTAAATTAGTAACAGATGGGTTTGTATTATCCTTTCTAAATTAGTAATCGCATTATTTTAATGGATGTTACTAATCCAATAACTTGTGTGAGGAAATAAACATTTTTTTACTATTATTATGCTACTGTCTCAGTCGTTGCTGTGGAACCTTCATAGCGTGACAGTGTAACAGCTCCTTCTGACTTCACCGCAGTTCTGCTCCCGGCTTCCACGCCGGGGTGCACCGCAGGGCGCAGCGGCACCTCGAGGTGCCGGCTGCCGAGTGCTGCCCAGAGCCCCCGGGCTTCCCAGCACGGGCTGGGAGCCCGAAACGCCCGCCGGCACCCGCGACGCACCCCGGGGCCGGCCCCCGCAGCTGTCCCAGCCCTCCTGCCACCAGGTACCGGCGCCTGACGTCCCGCCGCTGCCCGCAGCTGCTTGGTATTTTACCGGGCTCTGTTCTCCCCTTTCAGACCCCACGGGGTGGAAACCTGCCCCCTGGGGCACCGCCACGCAGCCGCCGCCGGTGCCCGTCCCGCCGCCAGGGATCCTGCGGGAAGGCGCCGGAAAGGAGGCGTGGGTGACGAGGTGCGGAGCCACCGGCGTGCTCTTTCTCCAGCTAGCAGGGGGCTAAGCTGGCCCATCTCGCCCTGGCGGGGCCCAGGCCCGCATCTGGTGGGGCGACCCCAGTGCCAGCCCCCCACGTGTTGTGCCTGGCCGAGGACCTGAAGGGTGGTTTAAAGCGGGGGGGAGGGGGGGGGGTCGGTCCTCGGTTGGGTGCGATGCCTTCGCCGCCCCCTCACCTGGCCAGGACCCCCAGTCCCTGGCGGCGAATTTGTGCCTCGCAGGAGCTCGCCGAGGGCCTGGCTTCACCGGCGCAGCAGGTGCAGGTCTGCGCGGTGCAGGCGAGGGGGCGGCGGAGCATCGTGGGGGGGTGGCGAGGCCCCTGGTTGCGCTGCCCTACTTTGCGGCCGGGACAGGGAGGAGGGAAGGGCTTCGCCTGCTGCCACCCCAGCCGGGCACCCCGGCCCGGGCTTTCTTCTTTGCACCGGCCCCACGGCCCCCCCCCCAGCCCCGCTCCGACCCCCCTCTTGCCGGCTCTGCCCCCCAGGCCCTCGGCTGCCTTGGGAGTACGGAGAAGCCCGACCAGGCCACTCTACTGAACACGTACGTAGTGCTGGCGGCAGCACCCGTCCCTGATGTGCTTTAGGGGGGGTTTCCGCCTGCTTGGTGCCGGTGGAGACCCTGGGGTGCGGGATGAGCCCACAGCTGGGTTACGGGGAGAAGGGGGTGGTGCGGAGGGCGGTGGCAGAGCCGCCGGGTGCTGGGGGCTTGGGTGCCGCCGGGCTCTGCCGGTTGTTTTTTGTTCCAGCTGCGCGGATGCAGCCGAGCGCCGGTGCAGTGTGAAGTCACCCGGAGCCTCGTGCGCCTGGGTGAGCCCGTCCCGTCCCATCCTGTCCCATCCCATGTGGTCCCCATGCCAGGGGGCTCTGCCGGCCAAGGCGCATTATCCCTCATGGTGCCCCCGGCCCCGGCGCAGGCTGCCTGGCGGCGGTGGTGGCGGTGGTGGAGGAGGTGCTTGAGCGCCTGCGGGACGGAGGCCCCGCGCAGAGCACGGACTTGCTGCTGGCACTCGGCAGCGCCCTGCATGCCCGCGCTGACGCTGCCAACCTGCTGCGGCTGCTGGGCTGTGAGCCCCTCCGCCGGGAGCGCCTGGAGGACGAGGCACAGGCGGCGCTGCTGGAGCGGCTGCACGCTGAGCCGCTGCTGGTAAAGCCAGGGCCGCGCCACCGCTCGCCCCGCCGAGCCCTGCCCCGCATCTGCCCGCAGTCCGTCCAGCAGAGCGTGGCCGCGGCCGTGGAGGCTCTGCAGATGGAGGTGCAGATCTGGGGCGTTTTGGAGAAGTAGGTGGCGCGCGGTGGCGTGGGAGCCCCCAGGGCGGGAGCCGTTGCCTCCTGCCTCTCCGCTGCTGGGCACCTGCTGGAGATGCGCGATACGTGCCCTCCCGCTGGGCTCGTTTGCCGCTCTTTTGTTTGTGCCGAGTCCCATCTCTCCTGGCGGGATGGGGTTTGGCTGCAAGGGGCTGCAAGGCAGGAGGCCAGGAGAGACGGAGACAACTCCAGTGGGATGACACCACCATCCTGGGGGACCTTTCCGTGCCTCCACAGATGAAGGGAGAGATCTCCAGGCTCTCCGGGAGCCAGGGAAACGCTGAGCTGCCTTTGGTGCTCGGCTTTAATCCTCCCTCACACCATGCTGCAGGGGACCCTGGGGGGGAAGCTGGGATGGCAGGATTGTGCCCTGTGCCTCTGGGAGAGGGGGATGCAAGTCTCCTGCTTGCCTTGCGCCTTGCTGATTTTCTCCCCCTCTTGACAGGCAATTGCAAGCAAAGCATCACCTGGTCCAAAAGCAGGCTGTGGTTTCGCTGGTAAGTCACTTTTCCCCCTCTAAACGCCCAGAAATCGCAGCGCTGAGTTCCCCCAGCTGCATGCAGGTGGTGGCACAGGCTCTCCGGCCTCCAGAGCACCCGCTCCCGCGGGGCGAGCGTGAGCCGAGCTCCTGCCATCCCTCTGCTTCCCAAAGTAGATCACCAAGATGCTGTCCAAGCTCGGAGCCAGTGGGAGGCACTGCTGGAGGACCCACGGCTACCGCGTCCGGCGGATGAGGCTCTCGGCAGGTAGGATGCTCCGCAGCACTCGGAGCCGGATGGCTTCGTCCCCGTGCAGCCGCTCACCGCTCCCGTTTATCCTCCTGCCTGCAGGGAGCGTGCGAAAGCCCGGCCAAGCCTGGAGAAACCCCCTGGAGCTGCAAGGCGATGGGGACCCCTGGCCTCTGGGATCCCGCCGGCAGCTCAGGGGGGCTCTCGGCAGCAGGGACCTGGTTTGGAGCGGCAGCAGAAGAATTAAAAGATTTTCTGCTATGGATTTTGCTTTTTCTCCTGGAAGAGTATTAAATGCAGCATGTGGCACGCTGGGGAGAGCTGTATGGGCCGTGCATGTGTTTCCATGAATAAGGAAGGGGAGGCCTCGCGGGGGTAGATTGGGGGTTCTGGCTCCTCGGGCTGATGGACATTGTGAAGGAGGAGACGCAGGCCAGAGCAAGCAGGGGAAGGCGCAGCACAAACTCCAGCCTTTTGCCCCCCAAATCTGCCCTCAGGTGGGACGCAGATTGAGTTTTCCACTTCTTTGCAGCACAGAACTTCATTGCTTTAGATCAGAGGGAAACAGAGCCTGGGGGGGGGGTGTGTGTCTTCGAACCCAGGAGAAATCGGGGACTGTCTGAACCGGGCTGTCCAGGCTCTGCTGTTCACAGTGGGATCGAGCCAAGGGTTTTGCAGCAGCAGGGTCAGTGCAAAAGCATTTTGCCTCCCATTGCCCCAGCTATGCCGCTGCAGAAGGGTGGGAGGGGTGCATGTGTCCACGCTGCCAGCGGTGCTTTGACTGGAGAGCCAGGAGAGAGAAAAGAAATTAAAGAAGATGAAGAAAAGCCTCTATTGCATAATTTAAATAATTTAAAATGAGCTCTGCATGCATCTGGGCTGGGGGGACGGAGGGGAGGGCTGCCCCGAGCTGCCCGGCAGGGCTCATGCCTGGGGCAGTGGCCGGCCGTGGAGCCAGGGGGACCACTGCGCGCTGACGTAGCCTGACTTTGACGCTGCTGGAGGAAGGGTCTTTTCGGGTGCCCGAGGGTCAGTGCAAAGTTTGCTGCCGCCTCAGAGTCATGGGGCTGATAGTGAAAACAACCCTAGTGGCAAAAAACACCTGCAAGAAAGTGTGGTGAGGGGAGCGGATTCTGCGTAAAACCATCCGGCTGCTAAGTTGTCTTTAAAAAAGAGAAAAGAAAAAGAGAAAAAGTAGAACCACCCCATTCGGGTTTCTGCTGTATGAAAATCTGATGAGATTCAGATCCTCTTTCGGGATGCCCATGTGGAAAGATCTGGGCAGCCTCATGGAGGGAGCCCTGCGCCCCATCGCCGGCCCTGCAGCAACGCACCCCGAGACGCCCAGCGGGGCCGCGGCAGCCTGCGGTGGCGCGGTATGGAAACCGCCACACTAGCGCGCACGGTTGGTTTTAGCTGCCGCCAAGCCGGTCCTCTAGGCGCAGCCTCTTTTTTTGCACGTTCGCTCTGCTGTCTCCGCGGTATCACTGCCTCCAGGGCTAAGTCACAGCAAAGTGGAGGCACCTGGCAGGTAACGTGAGGTTTCGGTTCATCCTCCATTCATATGCTGCCTCCTGCGAGCCTGTCGTCGTAATAACTGTCAAGTTTAGACATTAAAAAAAAAAAAAAAAAAGCAACTGGGAACAACACGAGCTTAGGTGCTTCAAGAGCTGCAGCGTGCCTGGCGTTCCTGGATGCGGCGCGGGAACAGGCCGCTTCTGCTCTGTGCTGCAGTAAAGTCCTGCTGAGCGGCCGTGGAGCGCAGCAGCCCACAGTGCCCTCCTCAGACGCTGCCGCCGGAGAAGCACCTTCGTGGAGAAAAGAGGAAGTGGCGCCCCAGGGCGATGGGAGCCGGGGCGCCTGATGGCATCGCATTAGCCACCATGGCAGATTTTGCCGCCAGTGCGGCACGAACGCTGTTGCCTCTGCCGCCTAGAGCGCTTTAAGGAGGGGGGAAGGGTCTCGGCCCCGCAGGAGGGGCTCTCCAGGGGTACGGGAGGGCTTTCTGCAGCTCCTCTCCCATGGGAAGGCTTCGATCCTGCCAGATGCCTCAAAGCACGGAGGTCTCCGTGTGGCTTTGCCCTGTGCTGCCAGGCGGAGTCGCTCCCCCAGCAGCTGGGGGCTTTGCAGAAAGCAATTGCCTGGGTCCCCCGGGTGCAAGCTTGGTGCTCCCTGCTCCAACATCTTGGCCCGGGCGCCTGCCCCAGCGCTGGCCGCGGGGCAGGGGGAACGAGGCCAGCCATGTCCTGGGCACACGTATGCTTCCTGGCGGGCAGGAGGGAAGAGCTGCAAGGAAAGACGCAGGCGCTCCCCAAATCTTGCGCTGGTCTCCGGGGAAGGTCTAGTTTGCAGCAGAGGGTGGTAAAACACATGCTTTTACCCACCAGCCGCCCCAGACAATTCCCCTCCCCTGTATCATAACTCTTTCCTGCTGTTTAGTTGACACGCACATTCTCCCTGGATCAGCACTAAGAATGCTAATGAACTTAGTTACTTAATTTGGCTATTGCACAGCTTTCCTGGAAAATCCCAAGGGAGCAATGAGCACACGTCACCCAGCATGGGCTCCTCCACCTGCACGAAACTCTGCCCCTCTCCCCCCTAGTTTAACTTCGCAGCTTAAACTAAGCCTAGAGCAAGTGAAAACCCCATCAGCCGATGAAAAGGAGCTGCCTCCCACCAAGGGGCCTTTAGGCTGCCTGAACGCTCCCTCCTTGCTAGAAATCCCACTGTGCCCCTCGCAAAGGGGGAGCAGCTCCCCAGCTGCTTCTGTCTTCCCAGCTGTTCACTGCTTCTTAAATGCTCCGGAGAGCTCATTGGGGCAGCAGGCTACAGCAGCTCAGCAGACATCTTCCTTGCACTCGAAAAAGTTAGGGTTAGGGTTAGAGGGTTAGGGTTAGGGTTAGGTTAGGCGTTAGGGTTAGGGTTAGTGGTTAGGGTTAGGGTTTAGGGTTAGGGCTATGGTTAGGATTAGGATTAGGCTCTTATAGCCCCGGTGGGGATGTGGCCGTCGCGGGCTGGGCCCCTGCCAGCGCCCGCAGGAACACGTGTGCTGCGGGAATGCCGGCCTGGGCTGCCACCTCCAGGGTCCCTTGGGGGCCCCAGGGCACCATGTCCCCTGTGTCCCTGGGCCCTTCAGTGCCCCCCATGCCCCGTGGTGTCCCCGTGTTCCCTATGCTCCTCAGTGTCCCCCCTGTCCCCCATGTCCCCTATGCCCCTTGCTGTCCCCATGTCCCCTATGCCCCTTGGTGTCCCCCATGTTCTCTACATCCCCATGCCCCTTGGTGTCCCCTATGCCCCTCAGTGTCCCCCATGTCCCCATGGCCCATGGTGTCCCAGGGTCCCCTGTGCCCCTCGGTGTCCCTGTGTCCCCCTTGGTGTCCCATCCCCGTGGCCGGGTGTCCCCCCCACCCCGTCGGCAAGCACAAGATCCAGCTCCTTCAATGCCAAAGATTTATTGAGCTAGGGGAAGGAGTGGCCGGCGTGGGGGCCGGCGCAGGGGACAGCGCTGGAGGGGACGCAGGATCCCTCGGGTGCCCTTGGAGCCAGCCGGCACCTGGGGGGGAGAGAGAGGCTGAACTGAGGGGACAGTGGTGGCACGGTGTCCCTGTGCCACCCGTGTCCCTGTTCCCGTGGGCACCATGTCCCTGTGCTCCCCACGTCCTCATCCCCGTGGGCACTGTGTCCCCGTACCCGCCCCCCATATACTTATCCCCTAGGGCATCATGTCCCTGCATCCCCCCCATGTCCCCATCCCCATGGGCACCATGTCCCGTGCCCCCCCATACCCCCATGTCCCTGTGCCCCCCATGTCCCCATGTCCCTGTCCCCATGTCCCCCAGCCCCCCATGACCCCGTGTTCCCATTCCCCACAGGCACCATATCCCCATGTCCCTGTGTCCCCGTCCCCCATGGGTACCATGTCCCTGTGTCCCCATGTCCCTGTTCCCATGCCCACCAGCCCCCACGTCCCTGTGTCCCCGTCCTGGAGGGGCACCATGTCCCCATGCCTGCAGCACCCATGGGTGCGGGTGCATTCCCGGGCGGCCACCCCACCCCAGGTGCCGCTTTGAAGCGGCCGCTGGTGCTGCTAAGCCCTCGCGGTGGGCACGGCCGGGCACAAGGGTCCTTCACCCGGGGTGGGGCTGCCCGGACGTCTGGGCCCCCAGCCAGGGGGTGGGGAGGGTGGAGAGGGAGGGGGCCTCACCTGGGGTCAGGGCTGGCACCAGCGGAGGTTGGTGCAGATGCTGGCGGGCTCATGCTGTGAGTGTTGGGCACCAGACTCTCGAGCTTCTTGAGGACCTTCTTGCAGATTGCGCAGCGCAGTTCGCCGGGGTCCTGCCCAGCAGCCCCCTGCGTGCCCAGCACCGTGAGCACCCGCCGGGCACCCTGCCCGCCCCCTGGGTGCCCCAGCGGTGCCCAGCCAGGGCCCACCCACAGCCCCCACCGGTGCCCACCCAGTGCCCCCCATGGTGTCATCCCCACTGGTGCCCACCCAGTGCCCCCCTGGGTGTCCCTACTGATGCCTTCCCAGTGCCCACCAGTGCTCCCATGGGTGTCCCATAGATGTCCACCCAGTGCTTGCCAGTTCCCACCCAGTGCCTGCAAGGGTGTCCCCATGGGTGCCCCCATGGGTACCTCCTTGATGCCCACCCAGTGCCCCCAAGGGTGCCCCCCATGCACCCCGTGCCCGCTCACCATCCTCTCCAGCATCTCCAGGTCCTCGAACAGGAGCTGCAGGCCATCCCCCGAGGCAGAGGGGACCTGGCACTCCGGGGTGTCCGGGCTGCACCCCTTGGCCCTCGCGGGCACGGCCCGGACCCTAGGGTGCAGCCCCTCGGCCCCCATGCCGGCCAGCAGCAGGGCTGGGCACCGCGTCAGGGGCCGCTGGCACCCGCACCGTCCCCAAACCTCCCGCGTCCCCACCACCCTGTGTCCCCACCCCTCCATGTCCCCGACCCTCCGGTATCCCAGATTCTCCCGTACCCCCGTGTCCCCATCCCTGTCCCCCCATCCCTGTCCCCCCCATGTCCCTTGGTATCCCCAGCCCTCCTTCCTCCCATGTCCCCGTTCCCTCTTGTCTCCATCCCTCCGTATCCCCACATGTCCCCATCTGCTGGTGTCCCCATCCCTCCCGTCCCCTCCCGTTCCATGTCCCCATCCCTGTCCTCTGTGTCCCCCCATTCCCCACATCCCCATCCCTCCCACCTCTCCACATCTCCGTCCCTGTCCTCCGTGCCCCCCTGTCCCCCCACATCCCCATCCCTCCTGTCTCTCCACACCTCCACCACTGTCCTCTGTGGCCCCCTGTCCCCCCTGTCCGTCCCGTCTGTCCTGTCCCCCCTTGTCCCCATGTCCCTGGCCCTTCCCGTCCCTCCACCTCCCCAAGTCCCCATGTCCCCGTCCCAGTCCCCACCGGTGACAGCAGGCAGCAGGGCCAGCAGCGGTGGGGCCATGGCTGGCTGTCCCCGTGCCCCAGGGTGCCTTATGTACCCTCGGGGGGGTGGGGGGCACACTGTGGGGCTGAGGGCAGGAAGGGCCTCCCCCCTCCCCGGAAACCACAGTGGCCGCAGTGGGGAGCTGGGGGGACCCAGGCATCCGGGCAGGGTGGCCACATGTCACGTCCCCCCACTGGGGGGGGCTGCGAGCTTCCCCCCAACAGTGACCTGATCAGGGTGGTGGTGGGGGACGAGGAGGTTTGGGAGGACTTGGGGGGACAAGAGGGCCTTGGAGGGGACAGGAGGGACTTGGGGGGACAAGGAGGACTTGAGGAGCTTGGGGTGACCTGAGTGGACAAGGAGGAGGCAAGGGGGGACCTGGGGGGGGACTTTGGGGACCTGAGAGGGATAAGGGGGGTAGGATGGGAGCTGGGGGGCTGGAGGCACCTGGGGAGACTGGGGGAACAAGGGGACTTGGGGGAGGTGGGAGGAGTTGGGGGGACAGGGGGTGACAAGGAGGGGGCAAGGGGGGACCTGGGGGAGATAAGGGGGAGGCAAAGGAGGCGCTGGGGGGCTGGCAGGACCTGGGGCGACCTGGGGAAACTGGGAGGACTGGGGAAACTGGGGGGGACAAGAGGGGCTTGGGGGGGACTTGGGGTGACTTTGGGGACCTGGGGGGCCTGAGGAGGGAGAAGGGGAGACGGGAGGGACAAGGGGAGCTTGGGGGCACCAGGAGAACTGGGAGGATGGGGGGGGCTTAGGGGGAACTGGGGGGACGGGGGAGACCTGGGGGGGACACAGGGGACCTGAGGACACCGGGGCAGGGGGGAAGTGTATGGGGACATGGGGGGGGGGGGGCTCAGGAGGCCATGGAGGCCTGCGGGGACAGAGGACAGGGACATCCCAGCCCCCCAGTTCCTGGCAGTCATGTCCCCGTGTCCCACCGCAAACCCCAGAGCCACCCCCCTCCTCCCCCCCGGCTTCCTGTGGGGCTGGGGAGGAATGGGGACACGGGGGGGGGATGACACAGGGGCTGGGGGGGGGGGAATGGAGACACGGGGCTGGCACAGGGCAGGCGGACATGGGGACATGGGGGGGGTCATGTCTGTCCCCACTGCCCCCAAATGCCACCCACAGCCCCCTCTGCCTCCCATGGCACCCCTCTGCCCCTATTGCACCCCATGCACCCTTCTGCTACCTCTGCCCTGCATGGAACCCCCCCACACACCTCCCATAGCACCCCATTGCACCCCATTGCACCCCAATGGCCTCACTGCCCCCCCACTGCACCCCCCTGCCCCCCTGGCAACCAATTGCACTGCTGTGACCTCTCTGCCCCCCATGGCACCCCTCTGCTCCTCATTGCACCCCATTGCACCCCTCTGCCCCCACTGCTCCCCATAGCAGCCTTCAGCCTCGTCTGCCCCCCATGGCAACCCTCAGCCCTCTCTGCCCCCCATGGCACCCCTCTGCTCCTTATGGCAGCACTCTGCCCCCATTGCACCCCTCTGCCCCCTCTGCCCCCCCTGTTGCACCCCCCCTGCACCATCTGCCCCCCCATGACACTCCTCTGCCCTCCTTGCACCCCACTGCAGGCCGCTGCCCACTCTGCCCTCCCAGGCCCCCCCTTTGCCCCCATTGCGCCCCTCGGCCCCCATGGCATCACTTTGCACCCTTCTGCCCCTCTGCTCACATTGCACCCATTGCACCCCATTGAGCGCTTCTGATCCCAAGGCACCCCTCTGCCCTCCTTGCACCCCATTGCACCCTGCTGCCATCTCTGCCCCCAAGGCACCCCCTCTGCCCCCCATGGCACCTCTCTGTTCCCTCTGCCCCCTATGGCACCCCCCTGCCCCCACTGCACCCTTCTGTCCCCTCTGCCCCCCATGGCACCCTGCTGAACCCCATGGCATCCTTCTGCTCCCCATTTAACCTCTCTGACCCCTATGACCCCATTGCACCCCTCTGCCCCTAATGGTACCCCCACTGCACCCCTTTGCCCCCCTATGGCACCCCTCCACCCCCCATGGCACCCTCAGCCCCCACTGCACCCCATTTTACCCCTCTGCTCCCAATGCCCCCATTTAACCCCTCTGCCTCCCCTCTGCTCCCACTGCATGCCATGGCACCCCTCTGCCCCACATGGCAACCCTCTGTCCCCCAATAACACCCCATGGCAGCCTTTTGCCCCCGTTGCACCCCATGGCACCCCTCAGCCCCCATGGCACCACGTTGCACCATTCAGACCCCCCACTACACCCCTCTGCCCCCCATGGCACCCTTCTGCCCCATCGCCCACCATTGTACCCCTCTGTCCCCAAGGCACCACATTGCACCCTTCTGCCCCTATTGCATCCTTCTGCCCCCCCCCATGGCATCCCCCACAGCACCTTTCTGCCCTCCATGGCACACCATTGCACCCTTCTGCCCCCCATATCACACCATTACATCCCTTAACTCACTGTGCCTCATTGCACCCCTCTGGCCCCTCTGCCCCCCATGGCACCCCTCTGTCCCCAAACCACCACATTGCACCCTTCTGCCCCCACTGCCTCCCATTGCACCCCATTGCACCAAATGGCATCTACTGCCCCCCATGACACCCCTGTGCCCCCCTCTGCCCACCATGGCACCCCTCTGCCCTCTCTGCCACATGTGCACCCCATTGCACCCTTCTGCCCCCCATGGCACCTCCCTGCCCTCTCTGCTTCCCATTGCACCCCTCTGCCCCCATTGCACCAATTGCCCCCCACTCCCCTCTCTGACCCCCCACGGTACCCTTCTGCCCACATTGTACCACATTGCACAGCCCTGCCCCCATTGCACCCCATTGCACACTTCTACCTCCCCCCCTCCAGGGTGCCCCTCTGCCCCTATGGAACCCCAAGGCACCCCTCTTTCCCCCTCCCCCATGGCACCTCTCTGCCCTCCCTGCCCCCACATTGCACCCCACTGCCCCCATTGACTCCTATTGCACCCCTCTACCTCCTTTGCCCCCCATGGCACCCATCTGCCCCCCCAGGAGTGCAGGGGATCAGCCTATGCCAAGGAGGCTGAGAGGCCAAGCCTTCCCCACCCAGCGGACCACTGCCTGGCCAGCAAAGCCAGGGGTTCACAGCAGCACCTCTCTTTTTATTCCCTGCAGAGAAGTCCATCTCAGGTACAGGGTGGTCTCCCCTTTGCGCGGCAGCAGTTCCTAGCGCCTTCCCCTCCGCTGCTCCAAGGGCATCTTCTCCCCGGTGCTAGGGAGTCCAACGGAGAGGTGGTCAGTGTCAGGTATAGGGAGAAGGCAGAGAAAGAGCGGGCCTTGGTCAGGCCAGGTCTTCCTGGAGCTGCTGTGGACCATGCCCTCCAGATGGGCAAGGAGACCTCAGGCTCTTGCCGCCTTGTTGGAGAGCAGCTGGCTGCTCAGAGGACTGGAGGGAGGAGGGACAGGTCCCAAGGCTTGCAAGGGGAAGATGCTGACATGTGCCTGAGGCTGTGGCCCTGCTACCTCCTAGGCCCTCTCTCAGCTCCTTGGAAGCCACTGCAGAAGAAAGCAAATGCAGGGGAAAAAAAAAAAAAAAAAAAAAACGTTCTCCGCATTCATGGGAGGCAATGGCAGGGTCACTCCTGTGTGAGAACATTTACAGGCCAGCAGCAGGGACAGGGCTGGAGTTTGTGCTTGTGCAGGCGCTGCTGCCTGAGGAAATGGTAGGGCAGCAGCAGGCACATGGCTCAGACACGGGGCTGTATGGTCACTGCTGCCTCAGGACCTGACAGACAAGGACCAGGCACATGGCTTCACCGCTCATTCTGAGGTCACTTCTGCCTCAGGACCTGTTAGGCCATCGGCAGGCTCTTGGTTGCTGTAGTTTCTTGTAAAGCCACCTGGATAGCCCAGCAGCAGGAACAGCATCAGCACAGCGGCTGTGAGGTCACTTCAGTCTGAGCAGCTGAGCAGCAGGAACATGGCTGTGAAATGGCTTGTGAGGGCACTTCTGTCGCTGAAGACGCTAGGCCAGAAGCGCGCTGGCCTTGCAGGGCTCTTCCCTGCTGGGCTGGGCTCTCCAGGGAGGAGTGAGCTGCCCCCAGGCGGCATTGGGCAGGGGGGCTCGTGCCGGGCTTCTGCTGCCGTGGATCCAGCAGGGTGCGTGGAGTCCGCTGAAGACACTCATCACCGAGTTCACACAAGCAGGGATTTGGTTGGTTTGTTTGGGACTATTTGCACACTGAAAGCAAGAGACTGCTGTTGCATTTAAAAACAAAGATTTATTATCCTATTCAAATGAACCGCGCACAGCACACAACTACAACAACACAGTTCATGCGGTTGTGAGGTGACTCTTGTTCTACACAAGTACTCTGCCACGAAATAAATATAGGGGTGTGTGTATATATATATGCATATATACGCATACAAACACACACACTATCTTCCACTCCAAATTAAAGTCAGGATGTTGCTGACAGCTCAGGGAGCTGGAAGACACTGCTCATAAACCTCTCTCCATGGAAAGAGCTTCTGCTGATCTCAGGGGGATTCAGATCGTGGTTTCCATCGCCTCGTACAACACTGTAGCTCCCACCACTGCATGGCCCTGCATCAGCCTGACTGCAGGCCCTGCACTTTTTCTAGCCTACCCTTTTTTTTTGTTTTTTTAATAATAATGGTGGAATGCAACCTAGGTGTTTTTGTGGAAAGAAATGTGTTTCTTTTCTTTCATTTAACTTAAGAGGAACAGTTATAATACATTTGTTGATTAATATAAACATTTCCTTCAGTTGGGTACATTTACCAAAAGTAAACAATCCTGCAGCCTGTAACGCTGCACTGTAGGCACTAATGGCATTTTGACTCGCAGAACACTTCTATTTCTACATCTGTGTCTTTTTCTTAATGAGAAAGGTAAAGCACAAATAGACTTAGTGCTGTTCTGTTCCTTTTTACTTTTAGGCAGGAAATCCATTCTGTTGTTGGGCCTCCCTGTATTGCAGCATCTGGACCTTTAGTAGAAGCATTTGAGAAGCATCCTGTGAAGGCATGCTTGCCGCTTTGGTCATGAGGCAGCGGCTTGTCTGCTTATGTGCTTGAGGTACCACCCGCAGGCAACGGCTTGTGGTCTTCCCGAGCAAGTAACCTGGTCCAAAGGAGCCTCTGGAAATGAGACAGCAGACCGTGAGCTGGCGAGCTCTTCGGACAGGCTGAACGTTGGTCACCTCCTATAAAATGAACTTTGAAATTTCGATTCACAACCGGGCTTCTTTGACAGGGCCTGCCCTCACCTTTCCTGCCTATGTTGTGGCGCTGCTTGTGCTCCAGACTGGCTTGGACACAAGCCCACTCTGAACTGAAAACTTGGCACTCCCGGCGGTGCAGCAGCGTACCCAGGCTCCTACACCTTGCTGAAGGGCTCATCTGCTTTGCTCAAGCACAGCCCCACACGAATCGAGCTGTGAGGCTCCTTAGGAGGGACCTTAGCTCTCAGTAGCTCTGAAGTCAGGCAGAGGTTCAGGTCTGCTTCTGTCTGGGTAGCTAGGCCTATAATCTAATCCAAGGAGAAATTACACTCTGTTATTAAGTAACTGTTTTGTCTTGGTAGGCGTGTTCTGACACTTTGCCTGTACCCGCTGTATGGTTGATACACAGTTTACATCCTGTTTACATCCTGTTTACACGTGTTAGTTTGCATAGATAGAGAGTTATTAGTTCCGCAGCAGCCTATTCTACATGCCTCAATATTCTCATGCAAACCTCCTTTTCAGCAGCACGCAGGAAGCCCAGAGGACAGCACCAACTATCTTTTATACTCCGCATGGCCGTGTAGAGTGGGGGGCTCTTGGAGTCTCACGGGAAGCTACATTTACTACATTTTTACAGCACAGTCCAGCATAGGCACCAGTTCTGGTGCTTGCAACATCAGATGTACGTCATGCAAATCTCCCCAAGGAGCTCTTCCATTGGTAGTTTTCCTTTTTCAGTTTCAGATTCATTTATGGATCTCTTAAGCACCTGAATGCTGTGCTTTCCCAAGCAAATGCATACTGATACCACTAGGACACCCTGCCTGAATCTCCTAAAATTTCCTTAGGCAGAAGACAATACTGAGAACACTGGTCTAAACTGTTTTCTGACTCAAGAGACTCACGCTGACCCAGCCTTCCCCCCTCCTCCCCACAGGCTTATTAGACAGATGTATAAGTTTGCCTAGGAGAAGAGTTCCCGTGACTTTGAGATAGTTACTTATATCCTCAGTCCAGTGTATGTAATATGCGCAATGTAAAAGGCAAGCAAGGTACGTTCACCAAAAGCCTACCTTCTGACAGTCTGCCATTGCAAAATATAGTTGTTACATTGTTCATAAGAGAAATCCAGTTAGCATTTCAATGCCTTTACCAAGATGTCAGTTCTTTCTTCATGAAGGCCAAGGCTTGAAAAATTGGGAAGCTCAATTCCACCCTGTGTTTCAGGGACTTTAGCAAGACAACTACACCAATGCCCATCAGCAGACTTCAGTAGGAATGCATCCTTCACCTTCTAGACTTCTGAGAGTTCACGATCAAGGAAGGCGATAAAAACGTCGAACAGGTTACTCTCATGCTGACAATTTCCTCCTGAATACAGAAACAAAAATCTCGACTAGGTGTGCTTACCGTCCAATACTTTGAAAGAGCGGAACTTGGAATTTCTACAAATTTGTCCCACTGTTAATAAATTCCTTCTAAATTGAACACTGCACTTCCAGCCATGTCAACAGTTGCTGGCATCAAGGCAGCTCCCTTTTCTCACAGAAGGCTCCAGCAGTTCAGGCCTAAGCCCCCAGGTCAGGGCTCAGTGCTGCCCCTGGAAACAGTCCTCCGTTTCCTCAGGACTGCAGAAGCCAGGTCGCTCTCCCATGGAATACTCCAGCAGCCAGGGTGCTAAGTTTCTACCTTATTTTTCCAAAGATGATGACAAAAAATGGTGTTAGGATACAAGAGTTAATATTGGCCTCCTCAAAGAGTGCAAAGCACTTCAGCCCTAGTAGCACTACCTCAAACACTGACATCTTGGAGTCTCTACCGGAAGCCATTCTTGCAGTTCCTTCAAATGATAGCATGAAGCTAATGCCGTCCTGCTATGCAAAACTTTGCAGCTTCTCCCCAAACTACTGCTGTTTCCCCCTAGTGGTCCATCTGCCTCCTCCCATTTCCATTTCCTGTCTTTAACAGTTCATTGAACTCATTCACAAGTCAGCCCTCAGCCACGTATCTGATCTCTCTCTAGACAGACAGGCAAGACTTGATAGTAAAGCCTTTGGTTACTCTTTAAGAAGATGCAAGTTCTTGGATTTTCTCTCCTGGAATTTGTCAGCAAGAGTTGAGCAGAAAGTCTAAAGCTGGGGGAAAGAAAAAGGTATTCTGCATCTCCAGATAATACCTAAGTACCAATAAGAAAAGCTAGCCTGCTGGTGTTTAGAAAAGAATTACAAGGAATAAAGAAGAAAAATCATTCAAAGCTTTTGGTTTTGTTCTTTTCTTTGCGATTCCTTTAAACTTGCTGAAAGCAAAGAACTTAAAGTCATATTTCATCATACTGTGAGTTGAGTTTTGCTGACAGAGAACAGATACAGGTAATCATTACATCTGCAGATATTGTGCCCATACAAGGAAACACCTGGTCTTTCAAGCAGCAAATTAGAATTGACTTCCAACAGTTAAACCTGTCGTGCTCATAAACTAATCAAGTGTACCTAAAATGCTCAAAAAATCCCCACATCGCCAAACTCACCTTTTTAAACCAGGACACTTTTGGAGTACAGTCTCCTTGTAAGCCCTTAACTATGAGAAAGCATTGTATACGGTTTGATTCTACATATATTCCAGCTTTTATCCACCTTTAAGGAATTACTACCATAAAAGCTCAATACTGATAGAAGTTTTCTAAGCACGCAAATGTACTGATTCCTCAATTTAATATTCTCCTGCAAACAGCTGAGTTTGCATGGATAGTGGTAATACAGTCTCTGTTACCTTGGACGTCACACTTTGGATCTGTCATAGGACCTCTGGATAAAGCAACGGAAAAATGACCAGCTCTCTTTTTGCATCTGAACTTTGGTCAGAAAGGCCACCCACACCTAAAGATCAATTCAACAGAACACATGCCATAGGTTAAAGAAAGGTAAAGAAACTCCATCATTGCCTCTATTTATAATTTTGGGGTTATGGGAGTATTCTTTCTGAATAAACTACTGTAAAGCAGAGGGGCAGTAGAATTTTACATTCAAACATTTAGAGTTTACTCCCAGCCCCTCCAGCAAAGTCCAATTGCTCTTAAAGAATCACTTCTAAAAGGCCAGGTGTAGACAGCCCAGCTAGAGTCACCAGTCCCAAGAGATTAAATATTATGCCAAGAGATTCAATGCTGACACCATTTAGAATCTGTACAAGAGCAGGGAGGAGAGCACTTCACAGCCACGCGGTTGCTCCTCCACTTCCGCAGATTCCTCCCTCCCCCCTTCTCTAACCACACTCACCTTCTGAAAGCTCTGCTAGGGCTGCGCTTCCTGCGCCTCGCAAAATCTTCCTCATCCTCAGAGGAGGAGGAGGGCGAATCACTGTAGGAGACTGCATGTTTCCATCTGCCAGCTTGTCAAGAACAACAACACAAACAAGATTAAGAACACACTATGTCAAAAATCAAGAGAAGTCTACCTTGGAACGCACTGTGAGAGAGATCTACAAATTGTCCAGCTCACTATCTTCCTCAGGCATGTGATTTCCAAAAGCGTTACATGTTTTTCCTTGTGAGAGCAAAATTCAGCCTTTGCTGGGAAGGCAAAAGGCCTAACTAGTTTACAACCAAAATTCAGCTACAAATTGCTCATTTTCTCCAACGCAACTGACACAGAAAGCACCCAGTTTCACTGAGCATGAAGTATCCACTCTCTGAAACATAAGCCACTTGCACATACCAGTCTGTCTTCCAAAACTGAGGCCCCTCTTCTTTCCTAAACGGACTGCTCTCAAGAATGCTAAACAAAGTGCTCATATCATGCAATAGAGAGCATTTTCCAAGTTCCAAGTGCTTACAGAACGCAAAACAACCTCTGTCACCACACTCACCGTTACCACTTCTTTTTGGACTTGTTCTTGTTTAAGTAGGCTTCCACAGAGAAACAGTCCAAGAAGAAACTAGGATTGGCAGCTGAGGGATTAGAAAAGAACATTGCACTTCTGTTCAGTCTGACTTTTGCATACAGTAGGCCAGAGCTGTGCAAAGGCACTGTATTGTGCTTGCGAATCTATTGCCCCTGGTTTCCACTGAACTTAATGTTCAAAGCGGTTACCAAAAACAGCAGGAAAAGGAAAGAAGGGAGCTCCTGAGACAGCTTCAATTAATTTTGATGCATACAGGAAAGGCTTTTGCCATTAGCTTCTGCAAAGTAACTTGAAATTCTTTCAGGAATGACACCAAGAATGCAAAACACTGAGTGTACTTGTCTAGTCAGCTTTTAATAATACCTTCTCAAGTAAGTAGCCAGATGCCAGCAAAGGAACATACATGCTCTCTTTACCTACCTGCCAACTAAGAAGAATTTCATATTATTTCTCAGTTAAAAAAATTTTTTTTCAAAAAAAGAAAATCGGTCCTGCTTTCTGAATGCAAGATAAATGATGTGGAGTATAGAGACAGAGCACATGGAAAACTGAGAAATGAGTCTGTGAGCACTGCCAAGCCCACACCTCACTCCTCCAGCACTCTTCTCTTTGATCACAACGGCATGAACTTCTCTCCTCTTCTGTTCTTTACTCTCCTGTTCCTTGAATCCCTCCACTTGGTCCAGTGATGCCATCTAACTTCCTTTACACCAACACTCACACATGCTTCCCTGTAATCACGCATTCTCTTCTGGCACTCTTCCCACTAGGAAAGCATACTTCAGTTTTTCTCCCCATTTCAAATTCCACAGTTTTCACTTTGCACCTTAACAACGAAATGCCGCCCCGTACTCTTTTCTCCCATTTGACACACTATTTATAGTGCCTTTATGCAGCTTTCTCCCATTCACCTCCCTGAAATCCACACGCTTGAACCAAGTCACACCGCTCCACTCTCTAGATCGCCCAGGCCTTGTATTGAAGCCACTCTGCTTAAAATCATAGGGTAACTTTTCTGAATTAGACTTCCAGACCATTAGTCAACTCTCATTCTTCCTTACTAGTCTACTGCCTTTGGCACATTTCACCATGCTTCTTTTTAGGCATCTCTTGCCCTACCTCCACTTCTTTCCGCCACCTTCCCTAGCTTCCTCCTTCCCTCTCAGTGGTCTCTCACTGTTCTACAAGGAGTCCTGATGCCAACGTGCTTCTTTGGGTGGCCCAGGCTATGGCTAAACTAACGCATAAAAAATGGCCGTGCACTCTTCCCTGGCCTGTTAATGACTAATAACAAGATTACCCCAGGGCTAACTAAGACCTCATACCTGCACGTTTGCCTTGAACTTTTTGGTAGGTTTTCGTTCCCCTCATTCAAAGTTTTGCACAGCCTGCAGAACATGTGCGAGGAACCGCCTTCACGAGGTATTGCATAATTACATCTCTCCCTCAAGGCCTGATCAGCTCAGCTACTGCAACATGCTCTTCTCTCCTGAAATACAGCCTTGCCCCACTCACATCCTTTCAGAAAGGTGCTGCAAAGCTCATATTCTGAGCTTAGTGCCTTAATCACAAAGAGCATTCTCCCCAAACCCTTCAAGTTTCTTCTCTCACAGCAAACATAAATTTGCTAAGGCTTTTCACGATTTAGCCTCCTTCCTACATTATTTCCTACGGAGTACCCAGAGGACAGCTCTGAATTCCAAGCCAGCCCTGACAGCAGCTCCAACTGCCTGCCTGCTCAACACACAAATGCGGAAGCACGTTCTCTTCTCCCCTGTCATCTTCACGCTTCACAGGAGCTTTTCATATGCATCTGGCAGTTTTCCTCACCTCCTGAATATTCTGGCTGGGCTGCTCACAACCCACAAGAACTGTCAGGCTGCTGCTGTAGTGAGAGCAGTGCTTATCATTCAGAGTAGTACTCTCCATTTCCTTGTATTCCCACCTGCCCTCAGACAAGCCTTTTCTCTTGTGTTAGGTTGTAAGCATTTTGGAAAAGGACTGTTTTTTCTTTTGAGGACTCTAGGTCCTGAGCTTACTAGCGGCGCCTTGGAGTCCATGACTATGGCTTTTAAGCTCCTTGACTATACAGAAATATGAAGAGATGAAGAGTATCCAGTAGTTCAGCTCATTTCTTTAAGATGAGGTTCTGGCTGGAACATGGTAAAGAAAACTGAAAGCCGGAACAAACCTACACTGCCATCCTGAGTGTCAGCGATTTCCTCATCCGTTCTTTAAGTTTCTTTCTTGTTCTTTCCTCCTCGGGAGTACATACCAAGGTTTTCCTAATTGCAAGAAACAAGAAGGCTCAGACACAAACATGCAGAAAATCTGACACGCACACTTGGTGCCTACATAGGAACTTTATCAAGGCTCTGCATATACACAAAAGATTAGCATACAGTTCCACTATGCAGAAAGCAAGAAAGAATCCCTGGAAACCAACCATCTAGTTTTACTTATTTTCACAGTAGGCAAATTCCAATTTAGGCTTGTAGCCTTCCATCTAATAGTGGTGAGAAGTTGGAAGCGTATTTTAATAAAAGAAATGATTAGCAAAACAAAAAGCAGGACATCCACAGAGATTCCTGGAGTATATGAATCTCTCTTTCCTTTTTATCCTAGAGTTCTCAAAGAAGAGGGCAGTGATCCCCGCAGGGAGCACCCAGGAGGAGAGAACAGGAACATCATTCTGCCATCCAGGATTGACCACAAGAATTTCTGCTCTAAACTGGCGTTCAGTAAATGGGGAAGCTACCATGCATTTCTTATCCAGATACAAAACTGAGTGCACCAGCTAATCACACACTAATAATCCACCAGTAGAATCATGAAAAAAAGCCATATTTAACCAGCGGATACAGAATACTGGGCACTTGACAGGTATCATATGAAGCATTGTGGATAATTCTGGTCTCTTCTGGAAGGAAAAAAAAGGGAATTTATATTCAAACAAAAAGCAACAAAGGCAGGCTGTGAATATGCTCCAGAAATGAAGTGCCTGTCATTCAAAAGGACACTAGGAGAATTTAACAGTGAAGAGCACAGTGAAGACAGAGGAAACATGATTGTTACATATAACCGAAGGTGCTCTAGGCACAGAGAACCACTTAAGCTCACGGGAAATGCTGGCACAAGAAAAAACATCCATAAAGTTGCCACCAATAAATGTAGTTGGATTTGAGAAGGTTTCAAATCCCTGAAAAGAAAATTCTGGAAGTAGCTCGCAATCAAGGGAATCTCACGAGGGAGCTTAAGTCCATTTCTGAAAATGATTCTAGGATACATTTGCCCTGTAACGGGTGACTAAACTACCGGACACAGGAGATTCTTTGGGAGGTGATGAGATGTCAAGGAAAAACAGGCAAACGGGAATCCAAACCTGAGTTTCAGTGAGAAGCACAGGAAACAATACACTGCCTTTTTAGCCTGTAGGCTAACCACACTTCCCAAGCGCACATCGTTCTTCAGTGCATGACGAACAATAAGAGTCAGTAACTGCGGAGGAAAATCACGACACATTAACAGCTGGTTGTGCCCATGCAACGGAAGGCATCAGGCCATCTCTTAGCACATTTCAACCCCAGCCATCATTTTGATAAGTTTTAGAGTAAAAAGGCAGGCCCTGGAACAGCTGTTTGTAAACAGAGTGTCCATTCCAAAAAAAAAAAAAAGAAAAAAAAGAAAATCACAGAAAGGGCCTTCAGAGAATGCAGCATAAGGTGTATATGCCAACTTGTCCCTGTGGGATCTTGCAATGGCACTGTCATTTCTGAGGTCTGACAAAGCTTCCTTGCCATAACTTGAGGGGAAATCCCCCTGAAAGGTAACACAGTACCTGCTGACTTTCTGCTACCAGGAAGATCAGGCTCTTGTCAAGAAGCACATCCGTACTTCAGAGATGCCGACACACCAGGCTCCCAGACATCTACGTGCGACTCTGCAGTGACTGACCAAACATGTTGCAGGTTGCCTACACGGAGCAGAGAGAGCACAGGCAGCTTCACTGACTAGCATCATCCTCAAACCCAGCAGGAAAGGAGAAAGCATCCTTCCCTTACAGAGAGCAGCAAACCTACATAAGCCTCACCCACTCTCGCTGGAGTACAGAATCGCAGAATGGCCGAGGTTGGAAGGGACCTCTGGAGATCCTCCTGTCCAACTCCCCGCTCAAGCAGGGTCACCTAGAGCACGCTGCCCAGGATTGTGTCCAGACAGCTTCTGAATATCTCCAAGGAAGGAGACTCCACAAACCTCTCTGGGCAACCTCTTCCAGTGCTCTGTTACCCTCACAGGAAAGAAGTTTTTCCTCGTGTTCAGCCGGAACTTCCTATGTTTCAGTTTGTGCCTGTTGCCTCTCCTCCTATCGCTGGGCACCACTGAAAAGAGTCTGGCCCCATCCTCTCTACACCCTAAATTACGGAAAGCAGGCAAAAAGTCATGGGAAGGACAAACTATCCAGCACAGAAAGGTCAGGAGTGCTGCTCTTTTCTGGTTTTCCCCTTCTGATTAGAGGCCTCCATGAACATTTTTGCTAGTACCCCAAAGTGGCAGGAGGACACAACTGAAGCCTGTTCATTGCTTGCTTCCACCCCGGCCGAGGTTTCACAGGGAACACGCTCAAACCTGCTTTCCTGCAGCACAAGTCCGGCTTTTCTGACCGCCTTCTACGCTTAAGCAGAAACCCCAGCCATGAGGAGGGCTCTGATGGCTTTCCAGACTGTCGGTATTGTCAAGAGAGAAAAGACGGTCTGCACTGCAGTCAGTGATATGAAGGAACAGGAATAACGTTGGGCTCTGGATCCAAAGACGGGGAGAAGGGAAAGCAATTCAAAAAGAAGAACGAATCTCCTCGCTTTGAGAGAGGCCTGTACTCCACGACTGTCACGCAGACACCGCAGGACAGACACATGATAGCAAGAGAAGGGTCCTGTACAAACCTTCTAGGGCGTGTTATATTCCTTTAGGGAACGGGTGCTGTAAAGATGAGTGGGTATTTCCTCCCAGTCTGGACAGCGCAGAAACAACTGGGCGGAAAGAAGAATACCCTAGTCACTACCCTCTCATCTAACATCTCAAAAGGAGTGATGAGAGACCTCCCTTATCCTGTCCACAGAAATGACTGATCATTGCCCTCGCAAGATCAAACTGCGAGTCAAGGCAAGGGAAAAGCCTATCCTGCTTGTCCAGGATTGGCCTTCAGCAGTTAGAGGTAGTTGGAGATGTCATCTTCTGAAATGGCTTTCAAGCCCTTCCTTCCTTGCAGCATATTTGAATCACCTTAAGGGAAATAACCTGACTTACTTACTCTGTGACTTGATCTTACTTCAGGAAGATTATGAGTGAAGGACCAGGGGGCAGAGAGGGAAGAAAGGGAGGGAAGATTGGGTCTTTCGGGACCCCACTACATCTGCCCAGCCACAAGAGTTCTCACTTCAAAATGATTTCTAAAAAGGGAACCAGGGCACGTAGTTGAGTGCTGCCTTAAATACTTAGGCTGAAAAATTATTAGTGAAAATCAGTTTTCTGTTCCTCTTGATGTTTGCCCCAACAAAGAAATACAATCTAAACACATTCAGAATCAGAGCAGGAAGATGGCCAGTAAAGCCTTTGCTTTTTTTTTTTCTCTCCTCCTCCCTCCCTAGCTCTCCAATCAACTTAAGCATTCAGCTGCCAATTCTTTCAGGTGACAAAGTTCATCTGAAGAACACTCCACACCTGCCACTTTGGGGGCAGCATGGCTTCGCCCATCCCCCTCCTACATGCGTGCAAGACAGGACAACCCAGCAAAACCACATCGACTTCACTAACAACAGCTTGCAAGCCCCTGAGCAAAAGCTGCTCCTCGAAACAACTCCTGTTTTAACAGGTCAACGGGTTAAACACATTTCTCCCCAAAAGACACAAAGACCACATACATTACAAAGCCATTGGCTGCAGGCCCTTGCCCAAGAGGAAGTGCACAGCTTCTGCTGGCAAGCACGTGTCAGAAATCCAGACAGACAACACAGCTCTGACCTGCAGAGGCCTCTGGAAGTCCCAGCCCTCGTCCTACACACCAAATATGCAGAGAGCTGCAAAACCCCAGCCCCTGCCCCAGACACTTCACACCTACACCACTTCCCCACTTCTGCCATTTGGGCAAGACATCTGCAGCTGATGAGGAGCTGCACTC